>NC_142928.1:122541789-122561830 GCF_046866305.1 Octopus bimaculoides
ACTCTGATGCCACATAAGAAGTCTTCCTTCCTTGTCAACCTGATTGCAGTCCTGCTACACCTTTTGTGCACCATTTCTTTTACATTGGGTTCACTGTATGGAATTTCCACCCTCCTGTTTTTTTTATTATCATATATGATCATTTCTTTGATGACAATAGATCCTGTCTTTACTACTAAAACTTTTGTCTTGGTTAGATTCACTTTCAGGCCTCTTGATTCTAAACTTTGCTTTGATTTCTGAAGTATTTTCTCTAAATCATTGATACATTTAGCTATGAAAACTAGATCATCAACAAATGGTAGTTCCCAATGGCCAACTCTTTTCTGTTACTCTGTATATCTGGACAACTGATGGACACCTACCTACATGCTGAACTAATTGCCAGTTTCAACTTCATGAAGTATCTCTCTACATGGCTTTACAGCTAACATAAACCATTTATTTAAACCTGTTTTCTGTGCAGCCATCAAATCTCAGAGCATAATACCCTATCAAAGGTCATTGAATGGTTTACGTTTTTAGCTAAAGACTTCTGCTGTCTCACAAAAAACAGGCATCAGTAGAACCCTGTTTTGGCATAAACTCAAGTTGCAGTGCATAAATTAATCTCTCCTTAATTATGCTATTATAATTTTTACTGTTTACTTCCACATGATAATCCATCCATTTGAGGTCTTTGTGGCTACTTCTTTTTAAAGTATCTTTGTCCTTGTAGTAGCTTCTAATGATACTGCAGCATCATTCATTGGGTACTGCACCCCATTGCACTGCTTTGTTGACTATGTTAGTGACTGACGCCATGCTTTCAACCAAATAACTTTGTTTCAATCTGGCGTACACTCTATCATTCAGCAATATTTTGTTGTAACATTTCCATACCTTTTTATTCCCTATGTCAGTGAGAACAAGTGCACAACTGTTACTGAATATACTTTTTTTTTTACCCAATGCTGTCCTGATTTACACTGACACATGGTTCTGCAATTCAAAGTACCTCATACTTTTGATCCTTTCATTGCAAAAGATTGCACTTCATTGCATCTCTCAATGCTATGTACACCTGACATATAGCTTCTCTTTTAATGACCTGATATTGTTTCTTGCTTCTCTCTTCCACCTTCACATCACTCTGTCTTGTTCCATTTGCAGATTTAATACTGTTTGAAACTTCTCAATATTCTTTATGTTATGAATCTCTATCTTCTTCTTATCTTATGTGTTAACTGGCACTTCTTTCAACCTACCTCTGGTTGAAGGATCTTTCAGCTTCTATACCTCCCTTTTCTAGATTGTTTTGTGTCTCTGAGTTTGTATTCTTTCATCTTTAGGTCATTGATTATTAGTCTATATTTACCAAGAAAAGACACAGTATCCACAGCAAGTTGCTTATCTGATTTCCTGGTGAGCTTGAAGTCCAACTGGTTTGTAAGATTGCCTGATTGGTAGGTGATTAGAAGGCTGACAGGTATTTTGAAGTTAGTGCTGCAAGAAATTAGGCCAGATGGGTCAGAGAACTTCCAGAGCCTTGTTCCCTCCTCATTCCTTGTACCATATATATTGATACATCCATCATGGTTTTGTCCAACATATGATAATGAGGTCTCTTTCATTCATCATGGCATTAGTGTGTATGAGGACCTCATAAAAACTGTCCTTTTGCTCATCAGTTAGTTTTGATTGGGGTGCCAGTACAGAAATAAACAATGTTGTTATGTTGCCCATGACTGGTCTACAGTTAATTCTGTCAGATACTCTAACTCAGGTACTTTATTCATTTTTTTAACAACAGCACATGTACTGTAGCCACCCTAGTGCTGTTACCAACCAAGAAGAATGTGTACCTGTTTTTGTTTGCCCATAAGCCATCTGGCTGAGGCTTCCTTCCATCTTATCTCTTGTATGCAGCACATATTTACATACTCTTGCATTTCTACAATCTTTCCAGACCTATCTTTTTTTATGCCAACACACAAGATGACAGCTCTGAAGTTTTGCTCCTGACAAGAAAAAAAGGTGGGTGGGGGCTTCCAGTGGTGGATGTGTTATTGTTTGATATATGTTTTCTGCATCTGAAAGTAAGAGAGTTTGTGCATAGGTTGCTAATGGTTGAGTATTTGTTGTGCATGACCAGATGTTTCTAACTGATCATCCCACAACCATGTGTAACATTAGCATGATAAGTGTTAATCTTGTGTATGCATTTAGAGGTTTTCATTATATTTGTCTTGATTTGAAACAATTTTATGAGCTGGATTACCTTCCTATTATCAACTATTTCATACCATGGACAGGGTATATTCTATTATACTACAGTGGTTGTCTGTCAGGATTAAAATCCTCTACACTGAAACAATATATATATGTGTGTGTGTGTACACATGTAAGTGCTTGCACATATACATATGTATATGTATGTATACATATGTGTGTATGTATATATATATATGTGTGTGTGTGTGTGTGTGTATATATATGTTTAAAATGATAAATGGTATACGTGGACATCTACATGTACAAAATCAGACCAAGCACACACAAACACACACAAACTGTTATTCATATCTACACGTTCTGATCTTAACATATTTTTGGCCACACATACTTTAAGTTCCATTTGAGGACACTCCGTCTCAACTGTAACACTGCTATTCATATCTGGCTTATTGTGTGATGAGAAATTATTATAACAGAATCATTAGAGTAGTATTTGTTATGGTTGTTTATATTCTGAGTTCAAATCTCAGCAATGTCATCTTTGCCTTTCATTTTTTCCCCTGTAGTTGATATAATAATATATCACTCAAATACTAAAGTCAACTTAAACGATTAACTCCTCCACACCAAATTTCTGGCCTTGTACCTATATTACAAATGATAATAATAATACCGATATCATCGTATCGTTATCGTCGTTGTCATCATTATCATCTTCATCATTATCAAGTTAGTATATGCTAATTTAATTTGCAAGAATCTTATCTTGAGGTTTGGTGACAAAAAGTCTCCTCAAATCTCTATACTCTTTCTTAGGATTATATTTAGGGCTATATCTTCTGGCTTTTTACATTGAGTTCAAATTCTGCTGAGGTTGGTTTTACCTTTCATCCTAAAATAAGTACCCATTGAGCACTACAGTCAATATAATCAACTAAACCCTCCCCTAGAAAACTGATGGCCTTATGCCAAAATTTGAATTATTATTATTATTATGATTACAATTAAACCTTGGGAGAGGCATTATGCCGGTAATAAACACACGCACTGGTTCAGTCCTTTATTAATTTATATAGTTTTTTGTTTAAATTATTTCATTGCACTCTTGCAATCTCTTCAGTAACTTGTAACAAGTTACTGAAGAGATTGCAAGAGTGCAATGAAATAATTTAAACAAAAAACTATATAAATTAATAAAGGACTGAACCAGTGCGTGTGTTTATTACCGGCATAATGCCTCTCCCAAGGTTTAATTGTATTTCTTTCAACACATGTATCCACATCAAGAATCTTGCACACGAAATACACATACGAAATATTATTATTATTATTATTATTATTCATTTAACATCCATTTAGATGGTTTTGACTGGAACTGGTAAGCTGGAGAGCTGCACCAAGTTCTGGTTTGATTTTGCATGGTTTCTATGGCTGGATGCCCTTCCGAATGCCAACCACTCCAAGAATGTAATGGGTGCTTTTCACATGTTATCAGCACAGGTGCCCTTCACATAACACCAGCAACAACCATGACTACGATTTTACAGGTGCCATAAACAGGACACTGCAACAGCCACGACTATGATTTCACTTCCCTTGATGAATCTTCTCAAGCACAGTATATCACCAAAGGGCTTTGTCACTTGTCACTTATTATTATCATTATTATTATTATTATCTTTATCCAGGTGGCAAATGCTTAGTGTCATTTCGTCCATCATTATGTTCTAAGTTCAAATTCCGTCAAGGCTGACTTTGTCTTTCTTCATTTTGGGGTCGATAAAATAAGTACCAATTGAGCACTGGGGGTTGATGTAATTGACTTACTCACTCCATTGGTATTGCTGGAGTTGTGTTGTTGTTATTATTATTATTATTATTATTATTATTATTATTGTTGTTGTTGTTGTTGTTGTTAAAGTTATTATTATATAGAGTTGGACAAAATGCTTTGCTTTATAGTTCTTCCAGGTTTTTACATTCTGAGTTCAAATACATGCAGGGTCAACCTTGTCTTTCATCCCTTTATGGTCAATAAAATACAGTACCTGTCATGTACTGAGATCAATAGTATCAAACATTTCCCTCTCCAAAATTATGGCCTTGTGCCTATATTAGAAACATTTTTTTATTATCATTTTGCTTGTTGGTAGCAGTAGTTTCAGGTTCTTTATCTAATCAAGAGTTGTTGTTAAAGGCTGTGAGCTGGCAGAATCAGTAGCACATTTGTGAAATGCTTGGCGGTATTTCATTTGTCATCAGGTTCTGAGTTCAAATGCTGCTGAAGTCAACTTTGCCTTTCATCCTTTCAGGGTTGATAAATTAAGTACTAGTGAAACACCAGAGTTGATGTAATCGACTTACTCTCTCCTACAAAATTTCAGGCCTTGTACTTTTAGTAGAAAGGATAATTATTATTATTATAATTAAAAGTGGCAAACTAAGAGAATTGTTAGCACACCAGGCAAAATGCTTAGCAGCATTTTGTCCGTCTTTACAATCTGAGTTCAAATTTGAACTTTGCCTTTCATCCTTTCAGGCTCAATGAAATAAGTACCAGTTAAGCACTGGAGTTGATGTAATCAACTATCTGCCCCCAACAAAATTTGTAGAAAAGATTGCTCTGAGTTCAAATTCTGCCAAGGTCCACTTTGCCTTTCATCCTTTCGGGGTTGGTAAAATAGGTACCGGTTGAGCACTGAGGTTGATGTAATCAACTTAACCCCTCCATCAAACTTGCTGGCCTTGTGCCAAAATTTGAAACCATTATTATTATTATTATTATTATTATTATTATTATTATTATTATTATTGGTTTCTGAGTTCAAATTCCACTGAGGTCAACTTTGCTGATCATCCTTTCAGAGTCGATAAATTAAGTACCAGTTGAATGCTGGGGTCGATGTAATCGACTTGTCCCTTCTCCCCAGTTGCTACCCTTGTGACAACATTTGAAACCGTTATTATTATTGTTGTTGTTGTTGTTATTTGAGTGTTGAACAGAATGCCTTGCAGTATTTGTTCTGGCTGTTTATGTCCAGAGTTCAGATCCCACTGAGGTCAGCTTTGCTTTCATGCCTTTGAAAGTTCATAAAATTAAGTACCAGCCAGGTACAAGGGTTGATGGTATTGACTACCTTATCCTTATCCTTTCAAAATTGCTAGCCTTGTGCCTAAATCAGAAATCCTTGTTATTGTTATCTTGATGACTTTGCCTTTCATCCTTCAGGGGTTGATGGAATTGATTAGCCTCTTCTGCCAAAATTTCAGGCCTTGTGTCTATAGTAGAAAGTATTGTTGTTGTTATTATTATTGTTGTTATTATTATTATTGAGTGAGAGAGCAGTGCATCCCATCAAGGTGACACAGGTGTAAATATACAAAGCACAATATGCTCATTATGACAACTTGTCTAATAAGAATACACCAGGCACATGCATCACAACCATATGTGCATGACATGGTGATTTCATCTCAAGATATACAACACATGACCTTGTAGATAGGGACCCAGTTAGAATTTTCTTTGGGTCGAGTGGCTCATCCTGATCATAAGATTCCTGAAAAGAGTTGTTTAAGGATGTTGAATGAAACATTCATGATTCCAGAGGTGAATTATTCAAACCCCAAAGAATTCCTCCCAGCACATGGCTATGATGTTCCCCTACTACTTCTGCTCATGATTATAGATGCACATATTGTCAGCCACCAACGGACATGCTCAAGTGGTTATGGTGAAGCAACTGACTAGAAAATCTGTGATATTAGCAGAATATTTGCTGTAGCCCATCTTTTATACCAACACAAAATATGTACATGATAACATTTCCAATTAGTTAAGATCAGAAGCCGAGGTTTAACTTAACTTTGTTTACATACTTTTGCAATTGATGAAATAAAGTTCTGGTCAAGTTGTGAGTTTAATGTAATCAACTGATTCCTACCCCAACACTGCTAACTTTTGTGCATAAATTAGTAACATCATATGTATGAGGATGGTGACTGGCAGGATCATTTGAATGTTGACTAAAATTCTTAGCAGCATCTGTTGTTTCTTACATCCTGAGATCAAATTGTATTCTCAGCTTTGCTATGTATCCTTTTGGGGTTGATATAATAAAGTATCAATCAGTTAAATATTGTGGTCAATGTAATTAACAAATCACCTTCTCCAAAAATGCTGATCTTGTGCCTGAATTGGTAAAAAAGATAAATAAATTATTATTATTATTATTATTAAGGTGGCAAGCTGGCAGAATTGTTAGCATGCTGGGCAAAATGCTTAGCAGCATTCTGTCCATCTTACAGACGTTTTGAGTTCAAATCCTGCCAAGATTGACTTCGCCTTTCATCCTTTTGGGGTCAATAAAATAAGTACCAGTTGAGTACTGGGGGCGATGAAAACAACCAGCCCATTCTCCAAATTCTCAGGCCTTGTGCCTATAGTAGAAAGGATTATTATTTAGGCATTGTGCTGGCAGAATCATTAGCATGCTTGAGAAAATGCCTAGCGGCATTTCTTCTGGCTTTATGTTCTGAGTTCAAATTCCAGCACGGTTGAGTTTGCCTTTAATCCTTCCAGGCTCGACAGAATATGTACCAGTCATGCACTGGGGTTGATGTTATTGACTCACACCTCCCCCAAAATTTGCGACTGGTACCTATAGTAGAAAGGATTATTACTATTGTTGTTGCTGATGTGGTGATTGTTGTTGTCATCGCCATCATAATTATTTTTCTCTTTGTTTCCCCTCATTGTTGGGAGCCTGTTGAAATGTTTCTTTCTACCCAAATTAACAGTGATAATTTTAAGGGTTTAAGTGAAAATGTTTGAGAAGAGTTGACTCTGATCTAAGTAGACTTTGATCTCTTTAATGTATCTGGGACTCAGTTTCAAATATGAAACTTGCCCGCTAATTGCCTACTGTGACTGATGTATGCAGTATATTTATTTCATCATAAACTTGTCATATGTATTTGCTTAAAATTGCAGAAGACTATAAACAGCAGTACTGTATCATAAGTGGCCTGAAACTTCTCTTTAATTTAAACCACTGGGTTTTATTCATTCATTTATTTATTGTTTCGTTTTCTTTACTGCTTTACAACCATTTCCTTCATGCTTGCATGAGTTTATTTGCCTGTTAGAAGAAATGTTTTGCTTTTTTTCTTTTTTTTTTTTTTTACTTCCATCTGGTTCTTTTCCTGCCATTAACCTCTCAACTATGAGGCATAAGAGAAACTTGTGTTTCATTTTTTATTTATCTCCAGTCTCAGGCAAATGGGAATTAGCAGAATTATGTGCCTTCCTCTGGGGTACAACATATATAACAAATCAAGTAATAAGCTCATATAGCAAGTAATCCAATGCATTAACTTCATAGCCATTTATGCAGTTTTGTTATTAACATAACTGTAGTTGTTGCTTCTCTAATACTTGCAGCTTATCAAGTTACTGGGATATTATTTTGCCTGAAAAACAGTTGATTATTTGTAACTTCTAAGTGGCCCAAGGAATGATTTGGTAATTCAGTTCATTTATCTGTAAATATATACCATGAGATGTTTAATGTCACTGTAATAAAGTGACAGAAGTATGGTATAATCGACAAATATTTTGTTAATAAAATCCATGAGTTTGTAAGTGTAGCTTAAATAAATTTGGTTGTCATCTGGAGACAGATGGACAAATACTTTGTTAGCTTGCGGTGCTGAGTTTTCCTCTTCCAGATCCTAAAAAAGTGACAGCAGAAATTCACGTCACTGTATCTTATTTCAAGAAAATCTTGTGGCTGCTATTTCCCCTGGGTGCCCAAAAATTGGGGATCAATTTTCTTGAAAGTATCATGCCTTTGCTGTCTGTTATATATTTCTGTATCCTTTTGTTTTTTTGTGTGTTTTCTCACACTTACAAATATCTATGCCAGGTAGATAATTGAATTATATATTTACTTTTTCATTCAAATGAAGAAAATTGCATTACCCTTTATTTCCTACTTTTACTTCATATTTCACACTTTCCATTCAAAATTTCCTTGTCTTATATTGTTTAATTCCTCTCATTATGTAATAATGATGATTTTTCTCACTTTTTGAGTTTTTTTCTCTTTTCTTTTTCTTTATATTACACATGCCAGGGATAATGACAAAATGAAAAGAAAAAAAAAGCATGAATTAAATTAAAAACTGTTCAGCATAAAAATAAGAAAAAGAAAAACCCAATAAAGTTGAAATCTAAAACATGATGATTATATCAGTTTTATTGCTTATATTATCTCCTCCTCCTCCACCATTACCAGCACCTCCTCCTCCTCCTCCTCCTCCTACTACTACTACTACTAATAATAATAATGATAATTTGGGCACAAGGCCAGCAATTTTGAAGTGAATGGGACAAGTCAATTACTTTGGCTCCAATGCTTGGCTGGTGTTACTTATTCTATTGAGCCTGAAATGATGAAAGGCAAAGTCAACCTTTGTGGAATTTGCTCTCAGAATTGAAAGAAATGTTAGTACCCAGTTTGTTTGACATGCTAACAATTCTGCCAGCTCACCTAATTTAGGTGAAAGGTCAGCAAATCAAATTTTGATGGGGGAAAAGGGTTTGTTGATACTATTGCCCCTAGTGCTTGACTGGTACTTTATTTTTTTTATTTACTTTGAAAGAATTAAATGAAAAGTTGACCTTGGAGGGAGTTTGGATTTGAACTCAGATGGTAAAGAACCTGAACAAATGCCACAAGACATTTATTCCAACATCCTAACAATTTTGCCCATCTACTGCCTTCAGTGATAATACTAATGATGATGTACTGGTGCCATGTAAAAAGCATTCAGTCCACTCTGTAAAGTGGTTGGTGTTAGGAAGGACATCCAATCATAAAAGACATGCCAGAAAAGACAGTAAAGCTTGGTACAGTCTTCTGCTTAACCAGCTCCTTTCAAACCATTCAGCCCATGCCAGCATGGAAGGCAGGTGTTAAACGATGATGATCATTATAAATAATGACAACAACAACAGCAATTATACTTTTATTTTATTTGCCACGTGTGCCAGTTCATTCAAACAATAAAGTATATTGAAAGATATTACAAAATATGTGAGGATGAGAAAAAGACAAAGTCACATTAAAATGGGGTGAGGTGGGAGCTACACTATAGTAAGATATTAAATTTAATTAAAAAAACAAAACAAAATAATGAAACTAATATATAAAAATACATATATAATTCAAAGAGATATAATTTAAGAAAAAAAACACCACTTCTTGTGTCAGATCTAGGTTTCTCACAATTCTAACCATTACTTCCCTCTTGCGCCTCTTTTGGGCACTTTTTGCTCCAGAAGTACTTGTGAGTAATTCAGATATAGGAGCAGGCATGAAAGCGCCCACATCTTTATTGGTTACAATTCTTTATAGCATGCAAATGTAGTTTATATAATTGGCTTATCTTCTGCATGTTTCATATAACTGGAGCTTGTCTCATCACAAATTTGTTCTGTCTTTTTCCTTGAAGGTTATATTTAATATCAGTTCTTTATTTGCTGTACGGAGAACTGTAATAATCATGAGATTACCTTGGTGCACTCATTGCCTGTCTGTACTTTACCACAAAAATGGTGACAAGCCCAAAATCAACCTCATTGTTAATATCCTTGTTCCGTGATCATCATATTCATTAACTCATATATTGTGACACTTATGAATAGGGAAGTATATGACATATCAGCATGCTTCCTTGCCTCATCCTCAGTTTAAAAAAAAACTAGGAGACATCACTCCACAAATCAACTGTAGCTACCTCTAATTGTTCTCGTGAAAGTATAATGCAAACTGTTTCACTCTTGTCAATGCGGAGGTAGGTGACTTCTCTCTCCTATTTCTCTTGGACAAAAGTTTTTGGAAATTCTTTCTCATTCAAGTGGTTCATGTTTTCTATCATTGTGTTATTGGCAGCATTAGCAATAGAAAAATGGATGTTGTATTCTCTGTTTTCTGGTGTTTCCCTGTGTGCATTGTTTCTGTTGCTTGACATATTGGACATGTTGAGTTAATATCGTTATCAGTAAAAAAGTTGTTTGTTTTCTCTGTGTTGGATGTTTCCATCATGTTTTGTAAATCAATGTCCATTTTTTTTTTTACTTGTTTTCTGTTCCATTTAATCAACTTCTTTTGGGGTGGGCATTGTTTTTCTGGCAGGAAGCCATCTTTGAGTGAATCTAAATATAAGATAATGTTCAAAATGTCCAAAAATGATAAACCCTGCTTCATGTTTTGGCATCACAGAACATTTCCAAGAAGGGTTTGCTGAAGAAAATGTTTAAAAATGATTTTTTTTTTTGTTACATTTGGTAAACATCCAAATTCTGCAGAGTGAGGAGATGAACATCAGTCACAGCAAACAACAACAACAACAACAATAATAATCCTTTCTACTAAAGGCACAAGGCTTAATAATAATAGTATTTTTTTTTTACTATTGCCACGAGGGTGATGGATGAGGTTACATTACAGGGACAGATTACAGGAAGTAGGGCAGTTCATTAAGGAGTTGAATGAATGAAAGAAAGTGATGTTTATTTCCCAAGAAGATGACTTCTCTTTAGGGCTGATTAAGGAACCTCACAGATCTAGGATTACTCTGACCATCAAGTGTAAGTGCTCTTTTCCAGCTGTTTTCTCGTAGGTGTCTTATGAACAGTGGCAAGATTTTTAAATGGTTGGTAGATGGTGGATATTGAAATGAGTTTTCTGACTCTATAGGAAACCTGTCTGTTTGGTGTGTATAACAAGAACCATAAGAAAAGGTACTAGATGTCTAAGATTGTTGAATACAGCTTGATATCTAGCAAACTGATACTGGCAGAACTACAATGAAATTCTGAGTGAATGAAAGGAATAATAATAGTTTCTTGATTTAATAATGTAAACATCTACAGTAATGTGGAGGAAACAAGGAATAGGGTAAAACAGTGGTGGTGGGGAAGGCATATAAAAATTTGAAAAAAAGAAAAACTAATAACAATGAGAAATAACAAAATGTACCGGCAAAATCTCCTGTTGAGTGGGCTGTGTGCTAGAGCCTAGAAAGCCCACAGATCCAGGATTACACTGACCACAAAAGGCTTGCATCCTCTCTCAGCTGTTATTTCCTGGTTTTCAGGCATAAGCTAAGATTACATCCATTCACTCAGGTCATATTTGCCACTCATACCCAGTGTTCAATAAAATTACTGTAAGAACAGCACCACCCTCTCACATCTCAGACATTCCCCAGATAATGTAATATGCTTGACATCATTTTCCATGACAACAGTATATTAATAAATTAACACAGCAATACCAAATGGTTACAGAAATAGGCAGAAGAGAGCAACAGCTTTCCTTGGCATTAACTCTGCCATGTAGAATAACTAAAAGGCCAAAAGATATGGTTGCTCAAATCATTACAAAGCCATTTCCGTGCTTTACAGTAGGTGCTAAACAATCAGGGTTGAAGAATTCTTTGTGCTGTCCCCAGACAAGCTTGCCTTGCCTCAAAGTGAGAAAACAGCTGAATGATGATTCATCAGAGACGATGACATTTTTCTTATTGAGCCATAGTCCACTTCTGATAGTCTAAACACCATTTTTCCCAATCTAAGTTTTGAATTAAAAATACAGTACTAGCTGTTGAATTAAAAACAGCATGGTACCTAGGGAATGTGTCTATCATCCCATTTGTAATTGCTGGGGTTAATACACAATCACTTCTGATAATTACCAAATTACCTATAAGGACAGACACAGGCATCCTAGTGAAAATAACAATGTTAGGGTTTGTAAATATTAAGGCATTTTTATTCAGTATTTATGGTTGTTTGAGTTATTGAACTGCAGTTATACTGAAGCACTGAACTGTAGCGATAATTGAACTATTTTAAGTCTGTTACTCTTTCTATCAATCTCTTTTACTGAACTGTTAATTTACAGGGATGTAAAAAAAACCAGCTTTGGTTGTGAAGCAATGTGGGGGACAAACACACACATACATACATACAACCCCCCCCTAATATATATATATATATTCTTAATTATATTAGAAGGTACATGAAGCACTAGCTGGTGCTTTGTGTACCCTATAATATGGTGGTTGGTGGCACTCTGTCGCTTATGATGTTGAAGGTTCCAGTTGATCTGATCAACGGAACAGCCTGCTCGTGAAATTAACGTGTAAGTGGCTGAGCACTCCACAGACGTGTACCCTTAACGTAGTTCTCGGGAATATTCAGCATGGCACAGTGTGACAAGGCTGACCCTTTGAATTACAGGCACAACAGAAACAGGAAGTAAGAGTGAGAGAAAGTTGTGGTGAAAGAGTACGGCAGGGTTCGCCACCATCCCTGCTGGAGCCCCGTGGAGCTTTAGGTGTTTTCGCTCAATAAACACTCACAACGCCCAGTCTGGGAATTGAAACCGCGATCCTATGACCGCGAGTCCGCTGCCCTAACCGATGGGTCATTGCGCCTCCACTACCCTATAATATAATAAAGAATTTATTGTATAGCTGTTTAATACTAATATCACTTGGTGCCACTGTTGTTATTGTTATTGTTATTATCAGTTATTTAGATTTGTTGCGGATAATAATAATAATATCTTTATATATATATACATACATACATACATGGCCTAGTGGTTAGGGCATTGTTGTCATGATTGCAAGGTTGTGGTTTAGATTCCCTGACCAGCTGCACATTGTGACCAGCAATGTATAACATCTGGTAGTCTAATTGATATTGTGATACTATGATGTGTGTGTGTGTGTAGCCTATTTACACACACATACACTTATACATTACATATGTATGTATTGCATTTAATTGACTTTTTTGGTGAGATTTGTATTTCTGGATGGAAGCCATCTTTGGGTTGAATCTAAATATAGGATTCTATTCAATATGTTCAAAAATGACAAATCTTGTTTCATTTTTGGGTGTGATATAGTCATCTAGAATGCTTAAGAAGAATTTGATGAAGAAAATATTTAAAAATAATTTTTTTAATTCTTAACTTAGATACATTTGGTAAATATCCAAATTGTACAGTGTGCATTAGATTGCATCTAGTTCAACTCTGTCATGAAACTATGCAGGATAAAATAAATTCCAATACCAGTTATATACGGGTGTCAATTCAAAGCTAAATATGTATATAGCTATAATGATATTTCAGTGTAAGTATGAGTATTACTAGTGTGAAGATATACTTCTCCCGGTGAGACAAAACTATAACTTGGCATTAATTTGAAGATTGGTCTTTTCAGTTTAATTTTTTTGCTGATCATTTTTATTATCATCATCTTTTAACATCCACTTTTTTATGCTCACATGCATCAGAGAGGAATTTGTTGAGGTAAATTCTTTTATGGCTTGACACCCTTCCTTTTGCCAACCCCCACTTTTTTCTCAAGGAAAGTAATATTTCCCCTGACCCATGACCAAACTTGCTTTCACAAAAGATTAGAAACAGAGGACGCTCCTTGCATGACAGTGACACATGTTTATAACTATCACATGATGTCAAAGCAAAGAGACAATAACACATACATACTTTTTAGAAATGAAGAAAATCATGAATGCAGGAGAAGAGCTGTGAAAACAGCTTTCAAAATTTGGGCAAAAATTCCTCTACAGAATGAAAAAGTTGCCAACAGCTACTACAGTGAATCACACTGTATATCTTTCAAATGCCAACTGAGTGCTCTGTATTATTGAGCTAAATGGTCCCTAATACAGATACTGTCTTTTATAACAACAAATAATAGCTGTTGGAATGTGAGAGCATTTTTATAATCAAGCATTGAAGTGATAAGTCAGTCAGTATTTTTTTAGTAATGAAGGAAATCTCCTGCATTCAAGATTTCCTTCATTTCTAAAAAATGCGAACTCATTTGACACTCCAATGTTTGTTTATAAAAATGTTCTTATACATACATACATACATACATACACACATACATACATACTTATATCTATCTATCTATCTATCTACACACACACACACATACACACTAGGTTTCTTTCAGTTTCTGTTCACCATATCCACTCACAAGAGTTTGGTCAGTCTAGGGCTATAGTAGAAAATACCTGACCAAAATGCCATGCAGTGGGACTGAACCTAGAACTATGTAGTTGAGAAATAAAATTCTAATCACACAGCCATGCCTGCTAGAAACAATTATTATCATTACTATTATTATTATTATTATTATTATTAAGGCAGCAAACTGACAGAACTGTTACTGTTCTGGACAAAATGCTTATCAGCATATTTCATCTATCTTTATGTTCAGAGTTTAAATTTTACCATCGCCAACTTTGCCTTTCCTTTTGGTGGGTCAATGAAATAAATATCAGTTGTGCATTGGGGTTGATGTAATTTACTTACCCCCTACCTGAGCAATTTCAGGCCTTGTGCCTATATTAGAAAAGATTATTAGGGATATAAACAAAGAATGCTAGACTAAATGCCTTTGGGTACTTAGTTTCATCTTGATATTCTGTGTTTGAATCCTACTGAAGTTATTTTACTTCCATTCTTTTGAGGTTGATAAAACAGATATCTGGTTTGGTTGGCTGCATTCATCCACTATGAAGATTGGTCTTCTGCCTTTTATTTTATCACTTAGTTAAGTGGGGTGGGGAGTGTTTTTATGACCCTTTTCTGGGTCACCAAATCTGGTGGGTGGAAGGTATTATCAAACTATACACCTGGCTTGAATGCTTGCAATGGCAGATTCCTCTATGAAAGGTAACCAAAAGCCAGGTGGTGACCTAGGCAATGAAGTCAGTTGAACATGCAAATATGCTAGAACAAGATTTGAATTCAGAATGTTAAGGGTTGGAACAAAATACTGTAATGCATCCCATCCAATACTAATTAATGAATGTCTCAGTCTGGCACTTTATTTTATTGATATCAGAATGATGAAAGCCAAAATTGACTTCAGTAGGATTTGAAATCAAAATGCAAGGAGCCTGAACAAAAATACTGTGAGAATTTTTTTTTCAGGTGCTTTGATGATTCTAGCCATTCACTGCTTGGTCAAAAGAAATTCCTATAATTATCATTAATCATTCATTAATGCCTCCAAGCATTTAGTTCCATCCTTCTGCACTCTGAGCCATTTTTCCACCAGGGTTGACTTCACCATTAATCCTTCCACACATGATAAAACTGTACCAGTGATATGCTGGAATCATTTCAGTTCATTCCATTTGTCCCTCACAGATCTATTATCTAGTTCCAGTGTAAGCATTCATAATCATTAACAGTTCATATTTAATTGTTGATATTTAATCATGGCTCTTATCCTGTTTCTGATTTCATTTTTAACCACAGCCTGGTTTCCATTCTTTGGGTTTATCTGTTAGTCTAATTCTAACCTCATGAATTTCCCAAAAATTTAAAACTGAATATTACATTAATGTATTTGTTTTGCTAGATTCCTGATGTGAAATTGTGTGTTGAAACAGATATTGTTATGTTTGGAGATGGTCAATTTTTGCCATATCTTTGCTATAGTACATGTCTTTAATTGGTAAAAATATGACCATCCTCAAAATATAACAAAATAAAACTAAATAAATAAAAGGGAACAATAATATTAAAAAGGTTTCCATATCCTCATTTTCCTTTCCTGATCTACTGTCAGGTATTTGGAAGGGTTTATGTTCTGAAAGGAATTGGTGTTTTTGTTTACTTTAATTATGTTTATTGTTTTTGCTTTTGTATTTTGTTAAATATATTTTCCTTTCTGACTGGGTACTCTTCATAGTGACAGCCAGTGTTTTAAGAGTGTGAACTAATTCTAAGCCCATTAACCACTGAAATAGAGTGGGTTAATTTGAATATTTGAATAAATGAGCTTGTTGAAAAAAAAATTCTTTGAAAAATATTAAAAAAAAAAGAATATTTTAAAGAAAAGAAAAAGAAAAATGCCTAGAGTGTTCCGGATTCACATTATAAATGATAATGTTAAAACCACAAATAAACTTGGATCAATAAATGATTTGAAAGTTTTTGAACAGTAAACTGATTTTCTTTGAACAAAACTGGTGAAAAGCTGACCTCATTGTTACTGACAATATTTATAGGCAGGAGAGACTTGCCTGAAATAGCAAAACAATGTTATAGCATTTTTTGTCTTTGATAGAACATTTGAGTTTATATCCTGCTGGGGTTTAACATTGCCTTCCTCTCATCACTCTGGGATAAAATAAGTACCAATTAAAATTGATTCCAATGTTTATCTTTTTTTTTCTTTGAGAAAACAAGAAAATGAAAGGCCAAAGAATATTCAAAAAATTGGCCAATGAAACCAATATGAATATGGTTTTCTAATTGTAATCCGGAATATTATGAAGACTGTAGATGCTAGATATCAACATATTCTTTACAGTGTACAAAGAATATGACAATGGCTTGCAAGAACAAAAATTTGAGTCAACATTAAACCATAATATGTTTTTTTTTCAATAATGGCAGCTGGCAATTCTAAAACTACACCCATCCCACATTACAGTAATAATGATAATAGTAATAGTAATAATAATAATAATACTTAAAATAAAAAAGAATTAAAGAAAAAAATATTCTCTCATTCAATGCAATCTGTATATGTTTAAAGTCTTCATGTAAGAGACCGAAACTTCTGTACAAAGATGAAAATCCTAGACACAACTGCAGTGACAAGAAAATGATGATTTCACTCATATCTGACAACACTGAGCACTCACTCTCACTCTGTCTTTAATCTCTCTCTATTTTCTCACTCTTTCTTCATCTTTCTGTTGTACATATATCACATAGAACCTCTATAGTGTGCATATATATATATATATATATATATATATATATATATATATATATATATATATATATATATATATATATGTGTGTGTGTGTGTGTGTGTGTGTGTGTGTGTGTGTGTGTGTGTATATATATACACGAATGTATAAGTCAGCTCACTAATGAAGATGACCATTGCTTATAAATAAGCTGCAGAGTGAAGCTGACTTTTTAACTCAGCTGATGGTATTGCAGCTTATATTACTACTATGATATTGATGTCTCTTCTTAGTTAAATGCAATGCAGAATCACAATAGTTGATATTATGTACACACACATACACATTCACTCATTATTTTAAATGTGGTATTAAGTGTTCCTTTTGTGACCTTCCTGTAGCATTCCCTTATATACCAATGTTATTTCTCTTCACTGGAATTCCAAGTAAAACTTCACTGGTGAACTTTCTGTAGTAATCTACTAGATTCTTTTTGCTATTTACCTACAGCTGCTCACCTTTATGTAACATTCCAAAAATTTCCTTCTTGTGGTATTGTTCTAGATTCCGGTGTGTTATTTCTCTACAACTTACCTCTATGTAGCATTCCTTATAATGACTTTTCTCCAGTATTCTTCCAATTCTTAAGTGTTGTTTTACTACTATTCACCTTTATATAACAATCCTATAGCAATTTACTTCTAGCTTTCTGCTATTGTTCTCTATTTAACAATTCAAAATTTCTGGTAAAGTATTGTAAAAAGAGAGAGAAAGAGAAAGAGAAAAGAAAGTGAGAGAGAGAAATAAATCTCTGGTTAAACCAGGCCAGTGTCTTGGATAATTTGATTACCAGTTGTATACATATCACTAAATTTATGTTACTAAAATTTTAAAGAATGATTTGAATGTCCCAGCGTCTATATTCCATCTTTTGTAAATTTCTTGGCATTGTGCATGAAGAAAAAAAAAAATGTTATTTAACTGCTTGTAAGGCAGCGAGCTAGCAGAATTGTAAGCATGCCAGGCAAAATTCATAGTCGCATTTTGTCTGTCTTTATGTTCTGGGTTCAAATGCCGCTGAGGTCGACTTTGCCTTTCATGTTTTGGAATTGATAAAATAAGTACCAGTCAAGCACTGGGGTCAATGTAATTGATTTATCCCCTCCCCTCAACTTGCTGGCCTTGTGCCAAAAACTTGAGACCATTATTTAACTGCTTTAGGACAAGTAAATATATCTGGTGTCCTAAACCAGAGCAAAAAATAGGTTTCAATTATACAAATGGAAACCAATAAATCTTACATCACAAAAAAAAAAAAAAAATCAAATCCCATCCCCAAATTCCTGAATAAAGCACGTATAACCACAAAGACTCATTTCCCCTCCTTTTTAAATGTGAGAATTTGTGCCTATACGAGAGAAAAACAAAAACAGCAAAGAAAAAGCTAACTTCATTTATTGGAGTATTCTGAAAACCCAAACGATCTTTGAATGAATATTCTGGCTGTAATTTCAGACTTTTACTAATGATATAATAAAATTGATTAAGAAAATATTTGAAAAAGTATTTCATGAATATTTTAGTTTCTTCTCCATTTTCTTTTTCCTTCTGACATAATTTAAATGAGAGCAAATATCACTTTTTGATACTGTGTAGTTAGTTCATTGTTGACAAAAAATATTTGCTTCCATTTTTAATTCTGTAAATCAATGTTGAAATCACATACAGGTATATACATATGTACATATATATGTATATGCATGTATTGTCTGTATATATATATGTATGGGTATGGTTGCATGTATGTAAGTGTGCATGCACGTATCAACATGTGCATGTATGTAAGCATGTATCAGTGTATGTATATATGTATGTATGTATTTATATGTATATATACATACATTCATATTTGCTGTAATCCTATGAATTTTGTAAATTTTCTAGAGAATGTGAAATAATTCGTTTTTTGGAACATTGGATCATGTCGTACATCATATAAAGCTATAAATAATACCATGTGAATGCTTTTAGCTTTATGTGATGTGCTTTGAGATTTAGTATTCCAAATATATATATATATATATATATATATATATATATATATATATTTGTGATATAACATGTGACAATTATTCGGTTGTCATAATAAAACTCCGGCATCTCTTCAGTTATCGAGGCAATTAAAATATACTATGAAATGACCGTTAACAGTCATTTTCATAGCATATAAAAAGATGTCGGTGCAGGTTTCTACCCCGACATCCGAAACTCGGAGTTTTATTATGGCAACCAAATAATTGTCACATATATTACAAATTAATCCCTCTATTTACATAATATCGAGGTATCTTTCATTCTTTTGTTGTCTTACCATTACTATTAATATATATATATATATATATATATATATATATATATATATATATATACATATATAGAATGAGATCAAGTGACCAATGGCAGAAATAAGTTTATATTTTATATAGAATGTCTTACAGCTGTTTCAGGGAAAATTCAATGTATCCCTTCATCGGAGACGGTAATAGTACAAGATAAGGATTATTACATCTGTATGAGGAGATTTGCAGTAAGAAATGAGAGCGATGCGGAGAAGAAAAAAACAAAGATATATATATATATATATAATATATATATATACATATATATATATAATATATATATATACACACACATATATATATATATATATATTATATATATATATATATATATATATATATATATATAATATATATATATATACATATATATATATATATATATATATATATATATATATATATATATATATATATATATATATATATATATACATATATATATATATATATATATATATATATATACATATATATATATATATATATATATATATATATAATATATATATATATATATATATATATATATATATATATATACATATATATATATATATATATATATATATATATATATATATATATATA
>NC_142928.1:122562330-122587330 GCF_046866305.1 Octopus bimaculoides
ACAAAATCGTACAATAAAAATATATAGATATATAAATACATTAAAAATATATAAATATATCAATACAAATACACTAAAAATATATTAAGATTATACAAATTCTAAAGTCCATGAATTCAAACCACTGCCTCCTTCTTCAGGAAAGTTACCAACTGGTAGGTTTACATTTGTTATGCGGATGTGGGAATTCAAAATTGTCAAACTTTATAAAGAGCTGCACTTATCATAAAGAGACGTGAGTGTTTTTTTTGTTTTTGGTATAATTTTTCAATGTCCAATAGATTTTTTAGATGTTATCTTTTCTTGTAGACACAGATATTATTCGACCTTTAGACATTTGACTAACACAATAAATTATTATTCAATTAGATCTGAATTGTAAAAGCTTGGATCATATCTTCTCCGTTAACCTTCCACCTCTAATATTATTAATAGCTTCGTCTTAATAGTTGTATATTCTCCCCCTCTTACTTCTCTATAAAAAAAAACCCTAACACCAACGTCCCTTTGTGATAAGTGTAGCTCTTTATAAAGTCTGTCAATTTTGAATTCCCACATCCGCATAACAAATGTAAACCTATCAGTTGGTAATTTCCCTGAATTAATGGTTTGAATTAATGGGCTTCAGAATCTATTATATCTTTGGACTATTCTGCCCCAGAAATGGCGTCGGACTTTAAAGACTTATAACCTTCTTTATATATTTATAACATTCGACACTGACTTTATACTCCACCCATTCTATTTATATATTTTTAATATCGTTTTTATTGTAAGTAGGACTGTATATTTGTATAATCTTAATATACCTTTTGTGTATTTGTATTGCTGTATTTTTATATCTATATATATATTGATGATACGATTTTGTGCACATAATATTTTTATAACAATATATCTTATTATGTGTGCATTGGTAATCCGTCTTTTGCTTCTCACCATTACTTTTCCTATTTTTCCTTTGGCTCAAATGTCTTGAGCGCTTCGGTGTGTCTTCTATATATATATATAGAGAATTTATCTCTAAAAAATGAATTACATATATATATACACACACATGTACATATATATATATACACACTGATGAATGTGCGTGTATATATGTATCTATTTACATATATATGTATATTATATCATCATCATCATTCAACGTCCACACAGGCGCACACATATATTATGCACCGCTCTGTGTGTGTGTATGTATGTATGCATGTGTGTGTACATGAATGCAGACATGACCGAGTGGTTAAGAAGATGGCTTCTCAGGTTTGATTCTACAGCAAGGTATTATTGGGAAATTTTTTTTTACAAAAGCCTTAGGTTGTGAAAACAATAACAGCAAATGTCCATCCTGACAAGATTCTTTCAGTCACGTGGCCAGGTGGAATTACACTAATAGAAATCCTCTATCACCCACACGCTAGCGGCATTGGAACCACACACGTTTATAGAATACTCAGCTAATTTTATGTGCCAAGTAATTCGACTGGGAAGGAGGTGGGGAGCAGAGCTAAGTAGTATAAATACACATTGGGGTATATTCGAATCCATAAGAAAGCCACATGCAGTACGCCTATCCAGACTGTGGGATGTAAGCATTTTAGCGTGGTTATCGCCTCTTCGGTCACAGAAAATGGACAGGGTGCGCTGCGAGCGGCTAAGATTGTCTCTCTTATGACATTCCCATCATCGTACAATGACTGATAGCGCTAATCGGTGGCTCACTGCAGACAAATTGCTAAATGGGAGCGCTAAGTCGTGATGTGGATAAATACAAGGTTATTTCCAGTTTAAATATGCCCGGGGCTCATTGAAACCTGTAAGAAAGTCATTCACTTTGTTTCATCATGGAGAAAATTTCCCGATGTAGACAAAAAGTGTACCTTCGACGTTCTACCCTCACCGGCGAACTTAGTTCGATGGAACATAAAAACAACCGATGAATGTGGATGCGGGGAGAAAGCGACGGTGAGACACGTTCTGTCAAGCTGCAGACTAGCACTGGAAAGGTATACATGGCGCCATAATCAAGTCCTTGGCGTCATAAGTGCAGCACTCAAGGAGAAGATCGAGGGATACAACAGAGGAGAGTACCCCAAAGTGGAAAAGCGCAGGAAAATATACTTCCAGAAGGAGGGGGAAAAGACATAAGATCAGGCCTCCAAATAAAATATATGAGATAGACGAAAGATGGAAGGGATACTGGGAGCTGACCACGGATTTGGGAAGTCTAGCAATTTTTCCACTTATAAAAACCACAAAAAGACCAGACTTAGTCATATGGAACACAGAACAGAGAATAGGAATCTTGCTAGAACTGACAGTACCATGGGAAGAAAACATCGACAATGCAGAGAAACGAAAGGAGAAGAGATATGAAAAACTAATCGAAGAGTGCAGAGAACAGGGATGGACTGTCGAGTACTACCATCTAGCAGTGGGGGCTAGAGGCTTCATTGAAAGAAAAATGACAACGCTATTCAAGAGAAGATTTGCGTTTTCAAACTCGGAACTGAGAAAACTGATAAGGAGGATACAGGAGGCGGTCGAAAAAGCCAGCTTCTATATATGGCTGAAGCGGGAAGACCGAATATGGCTTGAAAGTCATAACATGTCTAGGTGAGACAGGCTGACACTGAAGTGGCTTCGCGCCTTCCATTGTCAGTTAAAGTTCAGACAGTGTCATGTGACAACTTGCTGAGGCTACTTGCTGGAGCCTAGCAGCGGGAAGTTTAAACAGTGTCATGTGACAACTTGCTGGGGCTACTTGCTGGAGCCTAGCAGCGAGAAGTTTAAACAGTGTCATGTGACAACTTGCTGGTGCTGCCTACTGGACCCTAGCAGCGGGAAATTTAGACAATGTCACGTGACAACTAGCTGGGGCTGCCTGCTGGAGCCTAGCAGCAGATATAAAAAGGGGAACTTGACATGACGATCAGTCGGACGCTGACACTCGTTGATGCTGCATCGAAGAGGCCAGAGAATAGAAGAAAGAAGACATGCACCCAACACCAGAGCTGAAGACACCTCCGAAAGGAGGGGCCCCGCCACGTCAAAACGGTAGAGGAGTAGGGGCCGAAACCGGACGTGGTTCCTCCTGATGATGTCTTGAGCTAACTGGATCCTATAAAAGAGCTGTTGTGGTAGCAGACCACGAAACATGGTTGAAATTCCTCAGATACTGACTGCAGGGAAAGACTTGCTGACAATCCAGAAAGAGGGATGACAAAGCGGAGAGACGCTTGACAGTACGACAGCATAACGAAGGATCAATGGGCTTGCAGCCCGATCCGGGGTAAAATTGCAACGAAAAAGCATAGGAAATCATGCCCCCATGATCCCGGACCACGAGGGGAGAATAAAGGATCAAATAGGGACGGAAAAAAACGAAACGGACTTGGACCGGAAATGGATAATGAGAAAGGATGCGGTAAAGGATTGGTAGACGAGGAATTCAGTTGCTGCGGAAAGGTGTTTGCTAGTTACATCGGGCTCAGAATCCACCAAGGGAAGGTATGTCAGAAGAAAGTAATTCAACAGCGCAGGTTGATGAACCGTAAGACGTGTGGCCAGAACCTCCGGGAAAATAACCGCAGCGAGGGACATTCCACAGTTGAATTAGAACAGTCACAAACAGTGATAGGCGTGAAGAAGACAAAGATTAAGTGGCCGAAAGCAAATGACGCAGCAAGTTATAAAAAATTCGACAACGAGATATCAAGAATGACCACCAAATTCAAAGGCGACGACGAACAAAAGCTCGAGAACCTGGCTTATACAATCTACCAGGAAGGAGAGAAAAGATTTGGACTGGAAACAACAGGAAAGGTAGAATCACCGGCAAAGAGCGGACCATTGAGGAGAGAAAGACGGATTGTACAGATTCGAGAAGAGAAGAAAAAACTCAGAACCAGATGGAGGGATGCAAAGGAGGAGGAAAGTGAAGGGCTAAAGCAGCTATATGAAGAGATAAAAAAGAGGCATCGAGAACTACTGAGAAAAGAAAGAAGGAAGAACAGAAGAAAGGAGAGAGAAAAGAACTATCGTAGCTTTGTGAACAATCCCTATCAATATGCGAAACATTTATTTACTGAAAGTAAAAGCGAAAAATTGGATTGCACGAAAGAAGAGCTCGAACAACATCTTAAAGAGACGTACAGCGACTCTGACAGAAATAAAGTACTCCCAGAAATGCACGGACTGAAGAAACCACCTGAACCAAGGGTATTTTTCGATTTGAGTGACACCAAACAGAAAGAAATAGAGGAGTTCATAAAAAAAGCAAGAGCAAAAAGTTCACCAGGGAACGACGGTGTGAGCTACAAGGTTTACAAGTATTGCCCGAAATTGCGTTTACAGTTATTTGCATTGATAAGAGAAATGTGGAAGAAGAAACACGTAGCGGAGCGATGGTGTATAGCTGAAGGTATCTATTTACCTAAAGAGAAAGATGCAAAAACACTAGGACAATTTAGACCAATTTCATTATTAAATACTGACGGGAAAATCATGTTTGGAATCATTGCTAGACGAATCATAAGATTCGTACAGCATAACGGGTGCGTTAATGAAGCAATCCCCAAAAGCAGGAATCCCCGGAATCCCTGGGTGCATAGAACACGCATTTGCCATCTGGGAAGCTATCACCTGTGCAAAACAACTGAAGAAAAATCTGCACATTGTTTGGCTAGATCTTGCCAATGCATATGGATCTGTTCCACACGCGGTAATCAGAGCAGCGATGGACTTCTTTTGGATTCCAAAGATGTTCAACGAATGCTCATGTCCTACTACGACAACATGAGGATGAGATTTACAGCAGGAGAGTTCACAACGGAGTGGCAACGGCTAGAAGTAGGTATTGCAGCCGGATGCACGATATCAGTCATCTTATTCGTGCTAGTCATGGAGATGTTACTAAGGTAAAAAAAAACTGTGAGAAAGCTGCTATAAAGACACCATTAAGGGCTTTTATGGACGACATCACTCTACTATCGGAAAGTAGAGAAGCAGCAGAGGGAACGTTAGAACGGTTGGATGAACTAATAGGATGGGCAAGAATGAAATTCAAAGCCAAAAAATCTCGAAGGGTGGCTTTCGTGAAAGGAGTGCAAGAAGAAGTGAAATTCAGGATAGGAGGTGAAGACATACCAACGGTGAAAGAACAACCAGTAAAGAGTCTCGGCAGATGGTATAGAGACTTATTAAATGATAAGAAGCAAGGGAAAGAGACACACGAGTTAGTAGAACAAGGATTGAAGGCAATTGACAGAACAACACTGCCGGGAAAATTCAAATGTTGGATACTGCAATTTGGACTGTACCCAAGGATAATGTGGCCATTGCAAATGTACGAAATAGCCTTGAGTAGAGTAGAAAGGATAGAACAAAGATGCAGTGTGTTTATCAGAAAATGGCTTGGTCTGCCGAAACCACTCAATACAACTGCACTATATGGAAAACCCGTGCTGCAACTTCCAATAGCATCGATCACCGAAGAATATAAAGCAGGAAAGGCGAGGACAGTAATGATGCTAAGGTATTCAAAAGATCAAAGCATCCGAGAAAACCCTCCAAAGGTACGAACAGGGAGGAAATGGAATGCGGAAGAGGCAGTAAACAGGGCGATCGGAATACTAAAACATGCCGATATAGTTGGAGCAACACAAGAAGCAAGAGCCGGCCTAGGGACGAGCAGTTTCAGGCCATTTTGCAAGAGCAGTGTAAAAGAGATGAAAGAGGCAGTGGTACACGAAGTGAGAAAGGAGGAAGAAGAAAGACGGAATGTACATTTGGTGCAATGCAGTCAACAGGGGCAGTGCCTGAGATGGGAGGAAAACGTGGTCAGTCGCAGAATCTCATGGAAGGAACTTTGGGCTTGGGAACAAGCAAGAACAGCCTTCCTGATCAAGTCTACCTTCGACGTTCTACCCTCACCGGCGAACTTAGTTCGATGGAACATAAAAACAACCGGTGGATGCGGGGAGAAAGCGACGGTGAGACGTTATGTCAAGCTGCAGACTAGCACTGGAAAGGTATACATGGCGCCATAATCAAGTCCTTGGCGTCATAAGTGCAGCACTCAAGGAGAAGATCGAAGGATACAACAGAGGAGAGTACCCCAAAGTGGAAAAGCGCAGGAAAATATACTTCCAGAAGGAGGGAAAAAGACATAAGATCAGGCCTCCAAATAAAATATATGAGATAGACGAAAGATGGAAGGGATACTGGGAGCTGGCCACGGATTTGGGAAGTCTAGCAATTTTTCCACTTATAAAAACAACAAAAAGACCAGACTTAGTCATATGGAACACAGAACAGAGAATAGGAATCTTGCTGGAACTGACAGTACCATGGGAAGAAAGCATCGACAATGCAACGAAACGAAAGGAGAAGAGATATGAAAAACTAATCGAAGAGTGCAGAGAACAGGGATGGACTGTCGAGTACTACCATCTGGCAGTGGGGGCTAGAGGCTTCATTGAAAGAAAAATGACAACGCTATTCAAAAGAAGATTTGCGTTTTCAAACTCGGAACTGAGAAAACTGATAAGGAGGATACAGGAGGCGGTCGAAAAAGCCAGCTTCTATATATGGCTGAAGCGGGAAGACCGAATATGGCTTGAAAGTCATAACATGTCTAGGTGAGACAGGCTGACACTGAAGTGGCTTCGCGCCCTCCATTGTCAGTTAAAGTTCAGACAGTGTCATGTGACAACTTGCTGGGGCTACTTGCTGGAGCCTAGCAGCGGGAAGTTTAGACAGTGTCATGTGACAACTTGCTGGTGCTGCCTACTGGACCCTAGCAGCGGGAAATTTAGATAGTGTCACGTGACATCTAGCTGGGGCTGCCTGCTGGAGCCTAGCAGCAGATATAAAAAGGGGAACTTGACATGACGATCAGTCGGACGCTGACACTCGTTGATGCTGCATCGAAGAGGCCAGGGAATAGAAGAAAGAAGACATGCACCCAACACCAGAGCTGAAGACACCTCCGAAAGGAGGGGCCCCGCCACGTCAAAACGGTAGAAGAGTAGGGGCCGAAACCGGACGTGGTTCCTCCTGATGATGTCTTGAGCTAACTGGATCCTATAAAGGAGCTGTTGTGGTAGCAGACCACGAAACATGGTTGAAATTCCTCTAAATCAGCTTGCAGCGCTAACTATCCAGACTGTGGGATGGAAGTATTTTAGAGTTGTTATCTTCCCTTCAATCATAGAAACCGGACAGGGTGCACCGTGAACTGATAAGAGAGATGGTCTCTCTTATGATATTCCCGTCATCGTACAATGACTGGTAGCGCTAATCGGTGGCTCACTGCAAACAAATTACTAAGTGGCAGCGCTAAGCAGTGATGTGGATAAATACAAGGTTATTTCCAATTCAAATATGCTTGTGACACATTCGAACCCGTACGAAAGCCATTCACTTTGTTTTGTCACGGAGAACTGGCTTTAACCTTGTATTAATTTAATTGAACAACTGAACACTGATGGGCAGATTTATTATAAGGTGTGTGTGTGTATATACATACATATACACACACACATACATACATGCATACATACAGACACACACGCACACACAGATATAATGTGATCAGGTTAAATTCGACAGTTTGCATGAAAGGAAAATAAAACACAATATCCCATCCAAAAATAAAATTCATTTAAGAAATCAAAAAATATCAACTATATTATGACTAGGAGACAGTAGTTTATTCAAAGTATCCGCCCTCACCGTACAGCATGACTTCAAGACAGCTCCGGAACCTGTCGCATGCGTTCCTTAATGTGTCTTTGGGAACATCATCAAACACCTGCTTGATGTTGGCCACCAGCTCAGCCATGGTGTTACAGGTGGAGCAGTTGGTGTCTTGCTCAATTGTTCTCTACACATAGTAATTCATAGGATTACAATCGGGGAATTAGGAGGCCAGAAATTGGGGCTGGTGAAGTTGTAGAGTACAATTGAGCAAGACACCAACTGCTCCACCTGTAACACCGTGGCTGAGCTGGTGGCCAACATCAAGCAGGTGTTTGTTGATGTTCCCAGAGACACAATAAGGAACGCATGCGACAGGTTCCGGAGCTGTCTTGAAGTCATGCTGTACGGTGAGGGCGGATACTTTGAATAACTTAATGTTTCCTAGTCACTATATAGTTGATATTTTTTTTGATTTCCTAAATGAATTTTATTTTTGGATGGGATATTGTGTTTTATTTTCCTTTCATGCAAACTGTCGAATTTAACCTGAAAACCTTATACCTGTGTGTGTGTGTGTGCGTGGGTATTTGTCTGTATGTATGCATGTATGTATGTGTGTGTGTATATGTATGTACACACACACACACACACACACACACACACACACACACACACACACACACACACACACATTATAATAAATCTGCCCATCAGTGTTCAGTTGGTCAATCAAATGAATACAAGGTTAAAGCCAGTTCTCAGTGACAAAACAAAGTGAATGGCTTTCGTACGGGTTCGAGTGTGTCACAAGCATATTTGAATTGGAAATAACCTTGTATTTATCCACATCACTGCTTAGCGCTGCCACTTAGTAATTTGTTTGCAGTGAGTCACCGATTCTGACTCTTTCCAGAGGTATGGCCTTCCAGCAGCAACCTTTTCCATCCAGGGTCTGACCATAGTCTCCAGCAGCTTCACATAGACGTCTGAATTGAGCCTAAGGCCATGTTCAAAGTGACATGCTGTCATTCTCAGTGGAGACACACTCAAAGACAAATCACAGTTTTGGGAGAACTTGGTTTTCATGATGTCATGTCACATCTTACATTGTCCACAGAATATTGAGCAGCAGTCATGATGTCGGCATTTTGAAACACGGCGCGAATCATCATGATACGGAAAACTAATTCCTAATATTTAGATGGCTTCCTGTCCTCCATGTCAGCTAACTTTTTCTCAACTACAACTTTAATCTTTATGCTCTCTAATGCCGTCGACTATTCAACAATACATCCAGCTGTTGATTTGTATTGCTAAAAATTCGGATTTTACTTTAGGTGGAAGTATTCTAACATGTGTACAATACTCTGGTCTTACAAGTAAACTCTGCATATCTTATATTTCTAAATCATATTTGGCTTAGTGACCCTTCATTGTGTACGCCTATCACTGAAATTTATTCCTATTCACTTCGCTTAAGGCAGGTGGATGAACTATACTCTGGCCTGGTTTAATATTTAGTATTCACGATTCGAAATTCAAACTCCAGGGTCATCATAAAGTCAATCTAATGACGGATTTTATAGCCGAATTAGGTTTCTAATTATTCCTCTCTAATTCTTTGCACTCAAAAATTATCGTCTCCTACTTAAGGTAATACTATCTAAACCATCATATTTCAGTTTGCTTCAGACTATGATAGTGGTAACACCTTGAATAAAGCTTCGCAGATCCTTAACCAGATGAATATACTGGATGCAAATGTAAACCACATCGCGAGATATCCATGCAGCAGAAGCACATGTCGGACAGAGATTTAAATTAAATATGCTGTATAAATTACTGTAATAATAAAAACTGTGTAGATGCATTAGTCTTCTTATTTATTTGAATTGATTTGGATATACATTCAATAAACTGTTTATAATTCAACGAAACGAACCCGAGATTTGCCCATCGGATGAATTACATTGCGATTGCTTACATCGAATAGTCCTTACCATTCAATGCAGTTTACCATAGCTTAGGTTAAACTAGAGTACTTGAAAAATACCCACCTGTATATATATATATATATATATATATATATATATATATATATATATATATATATATATATATATATATATATACATGTAGTTTAAATTTACAGAAAACAAAAGACAAAGACAGGGGAAGGAAAAATCAGGTGTATTGGGTTAATGCTCGAGAAGAATGGAAAAGTCTTCTTTGACGTTTCGAGCCTACGCTCATCGACAGAAAGGATTAAGAGGATGGGGGGAAGAAACGGAGAGAGAACAGGGGAAAAAAAAAACAACGGAGGAGAAAAATGTTTAGGGTTTAACTGTTCAACATGATGAAATCGCAGGAGGAAAGAGGCTGAATGAAAGTGAGATAATAATAATCATTTTTACTAAAGGTACAAGGCTTGAAATTTTGGGGGAGACCCCAGTACTCAACTGGTATTTAATTTATCGACCTTGAAAGGATGAAAGGCAAAGTTCATCTCAGAGGAATTTGAAATCAGAACGATAATAATAATAATAATAATAATAATAATAATAATTTATTCTTTTACTGGCCACAAGGGTTAGTATAAACAAACATAAAAGAACATGCAACAACATAAAAGACAACACAATACAATACAATGGGTTTTCACGTTCGTGTACACAGTAAATAACAGACAAAAATTAAACAACAAAATCTCCCAATAGAGGAAGGCGCTTTAAAGGTTACTTAAAGGAAAGACTCACAAAAGCCACGGGTGCCTGACCAACAGGGCAAGAGCCCTTCTTTTATTTCTTCACAGGTATATACTCAGAGCTGGTCCTTTCACACTGGCCATTCTTCAATATTCACCAATTTTTCAACAAACTTGCTGTTGGGGCTTTCCAATAATAATAATAATAATAATAATAATAATAATAATGAGGGGGAAAATGGGTCAATTCTCTGGGACTTCCCCGTACATATCGATAAAACTATAAAGGCTAATAAACCGGATATTATCATAAAAGATCAGACAAAGAAGATGTGTTGATTAATTAACATGAGTATTCCTTGCGATCATAATATAGCGGCGAAAGAATTTGACAAGATCAGTAAATATAAAGACTTGCTAATAGAAATTGAAAAAATGTGGCACCTCAAGGTGGCTACCGTACCAGTGATTGTAGGATCTCTAGGAATGATAAAAAAAGGTACTGAAACCTATTTGAAAATGATACCAGGCTTACCATCCCTACAGGAAGTGCAAAAAATCGCGTTAACTGGAACGACTCATGTACTGAGAAGAGCATTATCAGTGTGGAAACAACATCCATTCATTAATTTATTTATTTATTTTTTAAATACTTATTTTACCTGTGAATTTGCATGTGTAAATTGGGAATGCATACAATGAGCTTCTCTGCCCTAGGTGTACGGAAAACACTCGTCGAGAAATAGAAGAAAATTTAGAGAAAGAAGAAAAAAAACAACACAATAATAATAATAATAATAATAATAATAATAATAATAATAATAATAACATGGTTGTGATGCATGTGCCTGGTGTACCCTTATCAGACGGGTAGTCATGATGAGTATAACGGGTTTCGTATATTTTACCTCAGTGTCACTTTGATGGCATGCACTAGATAATAATAATAATAATAATAATAATAATAATAACTGTGTTCCTGACGGGGTGCACAAGCGCATGTGTGTATATGAAAATGGTGTGTGTGAGTGTGTATGTGTAAATGGGGGTGAGTGCATAAGTATGTATGTGTGGGCGAGATGAAAATTATGTAGGCTTTTGTGTGTGCATGTGTATATGTAACCTAGTTCGTACATTATGTGAAGTGATAGGTGTTTCATGTGCTGGTATGTATATGTGTGTGCGTATTGACGTGTTAACGTACGTGTGAGCCTCTGTGTGTGTACGTATGTGTGGGGTTATCATGTGTGCGCGAAAATTCGTGGACCTGTGTGTATATGTGTATAAGTAACTTAGTGCATGCGTTGTGTGGAGTGATGTGCGTTTTGTGTATACGTGTTATTTCTTTACTACCCACAAGGGGCTACACACAGACGGGACAAACAAGGACAGACAAACACGGATTAAGTCGATTATATTGACCCCAGTGCGTAACTGGTACTTATTTAATCGACCCCGAAAGGATGAAAGGCAAAGTCGACCTCGGCGGAATTTGAACTCAGAACGTAGCGGCAGACGAAATACGGCTAAGCATTTCGCCCGGTGTGCTAACGTTTCTGTCAGCTCGCCGCCTTTATCTGCCAGCTCGCCGCCTTTCGTGTATACGTGTGAGCGCGTATGGGCGTGTACATATGTGTGAGGCTATCATGTGTGTGAGTGTGTGTGTGTGTATGTGTGTATGTGTGTGTATGTGTATGTGTGTGTGTGTATGTGTGTATGTGTGTATACAGGGTGCGGTGACTTAATAGTCGTCTAAATTACGCAGAAATGAAAATGAAATTGATATCTCATTTTAACATATATTTACCAAAATTACACAAAAATATCTTGAAATACTAAAGAGTGAATTTATTCAATAAAATCGCCATTGGCTTCAACCACGGCCTTCGGACGACTTCGGAGTTTCATACTGCTCTTCTCGACGGTCTCCTTGTTTAAGTTGGTGAATGTTGCCATAATCCTTGCCTTCAGTTCATCTTTGGTGTTACAAAGAGTTTTGTTGGTCTCTCGCTCAGCTGCACCCCACACATAATATTCAAGGGGGTTGCAATCTGGGGAGTTAAGTGGCCAAATGTTAGGGGTGATGTGGTCGCAGAAATTGTCTCCTGCTTGTGTGGCATGGTGCAGAGTCCTGTTGCTAGACATAAGGTCCTCCAGCAGCCACGCTCTTGACCCAGAGCAACACTACCTCCTCCAGACACTTGATGTAGGCCATTGTGTTGATTCTGAGGCTGTGTGGGAAGGTGGATGGAGGTATAATGTTGCCATCACTAGTGATCCCTCCAAACACCATGATGTTTATTGGATGTTTGATTTTTATCACTCTCGGTACATGTTTTGGTGACACGGCAAGCCAACGGTTGTTCTCTGTGTTCACCATCTGATCCTGGAAGAAATTTTTCTCGTCTGAGAAAAACCAAAGCATGTTCGGTTGGAGTGGATGCTTGAGTTTGTTCAAAAGTTTCGTAGCGCGGTCTTTCCTCTTGTTCTTGATGGCTTGGGATAAAAATTGGCCGTTTCTCATCTTGTATGAGGAATACCGAATGTCTTTATGCACTACCTGCATGATAAGAAACTCAGAAACTCTCATGTCCCTGGCGATGGATCTGATTAATTTAGAGGGATCATTGTCAATCACTGCCTGGATCAAACCAACAAATTCAGTTCTTTTCTTATCAGAACGATCAGAGTGAGTTTTCCGAGCTGCCGTACTTGCATCATGGTACTGTTTTTCTTACAGACGGTACCCAACTGACTCTACTATATTGTGTAGTCTACAAAACCCAAAACAAACAATGCGCCTGCGCGAAATTGAAAATATAAAATGGTGACAACTTACCCATCGCACCCTGTATATATGCGACAGGCTTTTTATAGTTTCCGTAAAACCAAATCCACCCATGTGACTTTGGTTAGCCCGAAACTATATTAGAATACATTTGTTGACAAATGTGTTACGCAGTGGGACTGAACCTGAAACCATGTGGTTGGGAATTAAACTTTTAACCATTCAACTACGCCTGCTATATATAGAATGCTCTCCTAAGTTTTTACATAGTTATTATTTAACATTGTAAACCAACTGACGTTGCCAAACAACAGTGGAATAATTTACAATGGACAAATAAATGTCTTCACCTTGTTTGTTGTTACCACAACGTTTCGGTTGATGTACTCTCCTGCCTTTATCAGGTGTTCTGGTGTAATTTCGAACCCAACCATTTATTTGACTAATGGGGTACTCTGTTCTTATTCCTAAGGTATTCTTTTTTGTTGATGTTATAATTTTTTAAATTTTTGATATTAGCCGAAACGTTATGGTAACACAGACAAGGTGAGGACAACTAATGTACATAATTCCTCATCTAAAAAATATAGATTAGTATTAACAGTGGAATTATTATGTTTTTCCGAAGGCCCGGCGTTTCAATATGACTAAGCATTCATCTACGAAATGATTGTCATACAGTATGCTAATATTAGATACCAGTTGTAGTGCGTAGATGTAACGCTTGTTCAGTTGAAGAGGTAATGTCTCCAGTTGTAACGAGAATAGGTAATAGTGCGATGACTGTTGAAGTGAAGAGGTGATGGTTCTCACGTCGGAGATACCAAGCGAAGAAGAACACCGAAGAGAAAAGGTATTTACAAATTTATTTGCTGGCACGGTGAGTAAGATAAGTAGTAATTGTAAATAGTTGATAATGACAATGTGTTGGCGTGTTTGTCGCTCGTAGGTTGTTGGTAGTTGGTAGCGTGGAAGTTGTGTTCTATTGACATAGAGGAAGAAAAGATGAGGATTGCACTTTTCTGGCAGAGGGGAAGGAAGGGTGGAGGTGACAATGTCCCTTTTTGATTCCTGTCGAAAGTTGCTCTTCATATGGCGACTGAAGGACGATGTCAGGAAAAAGAAATGCTTTGTTATGTAGTCTATGGCCAAGAAAGTACGGCAAATTCTAAACAAAGGACTGACCACCCTTCCGTGACCAACAAAAGGTCCAAGGTCAAGTGTCTCCCATTAATCATCCGGTGTGGAAATGTAACGACAAAGGATCACACACTTGTTTGACAAGCAACAAGCGAGTGAATTCGGTTTAGAATCTCAGACTGAGCCAAGTGAGGTCCCTATATATATATATATATATATATATATATGTGTGTGTGTGTGTGTGTGTGTGTGTGTGTGTGTGTGTGTGTGTGTGTGTGTGTGTATGATGAAATTAAGAACGATCAGGAGAACGGAAGTTTACACATCCATATTTTATTATACAGTTATTGCAGCATTCTTCCCTTGGACCTACGCGCGTTTCGGATGCATCCGCTGCACCCTGTTATGTGTGCATCTTGGTTTTAATTGTTGATGCAGCTTCTTCAGGGCCCCTTGTTTGCTGCCGTTCAAAGATCATCTGAAGAAAACTATGAAAATGACCAAATAGGAATCGTTTAGGAATCTTTTGGTGTTACTACCTGAAGATTACCTCCGCCAGTTAGGTATTTATTACTGGGTTTGGTTCTGAAATAGGTCAAAGTTACTGTGGGTTCCCTAGTATTATAGACCAACTTACCATTCTGCTAATTTAGAAGAGCATTCTTATTTTTTGATTAGAAGAGCATTCTTATTTTTTGATCACATTTCTAGCTTATTATTTATTTTCATAATTATTAATCTATAGGTTTATAATTGTTTTGTTTTATTATACTAAATTGAATATCTTGCTTATAGTTAATTTAATTAAACGTAATCTTACTCTTCAACTCTTAAAATGTTTTTAAAATTTATTTTTATTTTTAGAGGTGTTCACTTAATTCAAGTTCATTATCTGTTTTTTAATTTACTTAATTTTTATTCTAATTCTAGTAGTTTGTGCAATGCGTTTACTTAAACTTCTTAAAGGTATATTTAGACGTATGGTCACATCTTATACCGCGTTTTTGCCTTTGGTTTATCAGATTAAATTGTGAGGTAAAAATTTGATATATTTCCTCAACACTAAATTCACAGCATTTGCTTCCTCTATAATACGGTTTAGTTCTACTAGTTATTTCGCAGCTAATTGTGTATGTTCTATTATTATGTTTTAGAGATCAAATTAATTTACTTCAACTCGTATTCTTCCTATTTTTATCCCTAAACGATAGTTCGTGATTCGCTATTCTACGTTTCATAAAACTAGAACTAGCACCTATGTAGAAATACAGCTCTTCTTCTGAAATTACTTTGCACCGGAAAACCACATTTTAATTTTGCAATTTAATTTTTAACGGGCATAATTTTCGTTTCGCACAGTCGCAATTATTACCTCTACCTATTCCTCTATTATCCTCTATTTTTACTTGATTATTTATATTCTCTGGTTTATCTTTTCTAATGTTCTATGTTATTTACAATATATATATATATATATATATATATATATATAAATATATATATATATATATATATATATATATATAAATATATATATATATATATATATATATATATATATATATGTGTGTGTGTGTGTGCGTGTGTGTGTATGTATGAATGTATATATTTGAAGGACTAGTTGACTAGTTGTCTTAATATCTAGCAACTATGAAATAGAATTCCAAGTTGTTCATTCGCCAGGTATACATACATATATACATTACACACACACACATATATATGATATATATATATATCATATGTATAAATATATGCATATATCATATATATATACATATCTATCTATGTATATGTATATATATATATATATATATATATATATATATATATATATATATATATATCATATGTATAAATATATGCATATATCATATATACATATCTATCTATCTATCTATATATATATATATATATATATATATATATATATATATATATATATATATATATATATATATATATATATATACATATGATGAAATAAAATCGAATGACACTCAAAGATGAAGGCTTAGTTAAGATTAATATATATGAAATGAATTAATAGCCATTTCTAGTACATATGTATTATTCCGAAACACGGTTATGTGTTTGTACTTGCGGCATTCGTAATCGCTAGAGATAGAGATGCTTCTTGAAGTACCAAAATCGCCATGATCACAATATCAATAACAGATATTTGGACACTACTGCTTAAGTACATCTTTTGATCTTGTTTCATGTGACTTGTATCACTTCGTTGTCCTCTATCCTCTTTTCTTTTAACTTGATCACTAACAATATATATCTATATGTCCACTCATACACACATTCACGCACACGCGCGCACACACAAATATACATAATCTATCTATCTATCTATCTATCTATCTATCTATCTATCTATCTATCTATCTATCTACGTAGTGAAAGCGCATGGCTCAGTGGTTAGAGCATCGAGCTTACGATCGTGAGGTTGTGAGTTCGATTCCCTGACCGGACTGCGTGTTGTCTTCTTGAACAAGACGCTATATTTCACGTTCTTCCAGTTCACTCAGCTGTAGAAATGAGTTGCGACGTCACTGGTGCCAAGCTGTATCAGGTTTGCCTTTGCCTTGGATAACATTGGTGGCATGGAGAGGAGAGGCTGGTATGTACGGGTGACTGCTGGACTTCCATAAACAACCGTGCCTAGACTTGTACCTCGGAGGGTAACTTCCTACGTGCAATCCCATGGTCATTCATGACCGAAGGGGTCACCCTCATATGCTAGAATATAAGGATTGATTTTTATCAGGTAGTGAGCACACAATAAAAATTTATAGGTAATTTATACATTAAATTAAAAATTATATATATATATATAAGCAATGTTATATATATATATATGTATTTAACTAGACTAAGGGAATAAAGGCGAAAAAAAAACGACCTGTCTCCAACATGCTTGAAAAATACCAGGCATTCACATACTACCGAAAATCTCTAAAAATATACACGGGTTTTAAGCGGTGAACGTACGAATCTGTTTTCCACAGGTATGTATAATTATTTGTATTTATATTTCTCGTGTATTGTGTTGACGAAGGAAAAAAGCCTGTTTTTATGGCGTTAATCTAAAAATTGGACCCAATTCACAATTAATGTGAAGTCTTTTTAATGGTTTTTCACCCGCCCGCTTACAATCCGTGTATATTTTTGGAGTTTTTCGGTAGTATCTGAATATCTTGGCATTTTCAAGCATGTTGGAGACAGGTCGTTCTTTTCGCCCTTGCTCCTTTAATATAATTATATACATATATGCATACATACATGCATACATACACACACACACACACACACACACACACACACACACACACACACACACACACACACACACACACACACACACACACATATATATATATATATATATATATATATATATATATATATATATATATATATATATATATATATATATCAATAATTATTAAGGTGGCGAGCTGGCAGAAACGTTAGCACGCCAGGCGAAATGCTTAACGGTATTTCATCTGTCTTTACGTTCTGAATTCAATTTCTGCCGAGCTCGACTTTGCCTTTCATCCTTTCAGGGCCGATGTAATTAAGTACCAGTTGCGTACTGGGGTCGATCTAATCGATTGGACCCCTCCCCCAAAATTGTGCCTAGATTAAAAAAGAATATATATATATATATATATATATATATATATATATATATATATATGTATATATATATAACAATATATTATAAATTAACTACCAACAAAAATAATTGGTAAGCTAACTTAAAAAATCATCACCTAAATAGCAGAAAAAAACGACAGTGAAGATATGCAGACTCTTCAAGAATCGATCCTTTTGGTAATATTAATAATAATAAAGGAGTTACGACGCAAAAACGTATAAATTCAAAAGAACATATTTATCTTCTTCAATATATATTTCAGTATAAAGAATTCATTAAGATGCTTAAATCAAAATTTCTTTACACATCATTCAGGAACAGATATAACATCAGAAAAAATACACTCCGTTTAAAAACACAAACCGTTCATGGCGAAAAAATTTCACAATGTGTGTGTGTGTGTGTGTGTGTGTGTGTGTGAGTGCGTGTGTGTATGTGTATGCACAAGAAGGTGCGTGACTTTGTGGTTAGGGTGCTGCACTCAAGATCCCAAGATCATTTTTTTTCGATCCCAAACAGTATCATTATTATCACCATTATCATCATCATCATCATCATCATCATCAGTATTATTGTAATCATTATTATTAATATTATAACCAGAATTTATTATTATTATTATTATCCGAGCAAAATACTTCATTTGACGTTGCTCAAGTCCACTCAGATGTCAATGGATAACCCTGTGATAGACTGGCGGTCCGTTCAAAGAGCATGTTGGTTTGCTTGCCTAGCCAGCAGTGTAACATGATTCGAATCTATAACAATGCGAAAAGCATTGTGACCAGCGGTGTACAACAATATCTGATAGCCTAGTCGATATGATAATTTGTATATATATATATTGATAGGAAGGACAACAAAAGAAAGAGACCTCGATATTATGTAAATAGAGGAATTTATCTGTAAAAATAAGTGGCACTTATTCGGTAGCCATGGTAAAACTCCGAATTTCGGATGTGGGGTGGGAGCCTACGCCAACATCTCATCAGCTATCAGGCCATTGAAAATTCAATGGCCGGATAACTGTAAAAATATCTCAATGCTGTGTTGACTGAGATCCCCATTGACAGACTCCTGGTATTTAAGATAAAGTGTTAACACTTACAGTATGCAAATTAGTAGCTCCTGTTTTCTGTACCCACCGTAATTGCTGAGTGTAGAAAGAGATTGGCTGCTTGTTCCTCTGAGATTGTTCAAATTGTGAATCGAGTTAGATTCGTAAATTAATTTAGGTTGTTTCACCATCTTCTCAGTCTACGGAGAAACAGATAGATTTTCCCTTGTTTATATAGGTACTATATGGTTTACATATATTCTATCATACCTCGATACTTAATGCACCGAGACCGCCGTTCACAGATTCCTGATATTTGAAAATAAATGTGTCAAGACTTACGTTATGCAAATTAGTAACTCCAATTCTTTGTAGATACCGTAATTGTTTAGTATATGAACAGATTGGCCGCTTCGCCTACTGTTAATGGTCAAATTGAGAATCGGATAAGATTTCAAAATTGATAAAGTCTGTATACAAAGAAACAATTAGCCCTGTTTATATAGGTTACTATACAAGTTACTTATTTATATTTATGTATGCATATAATTCTTATACCTATAAATATTGAAATATCACAGACCAAATGCCAGTTTCCGCTAGTGAGCAGGACAATCAGCGGTAGCCTAGCGAGAATGACGATTAGAAAACATACTTATTCAAAATGTAAACTATTCGCAAAGCAGATTCTATTACACAAAGAAATCAGTTAGCAAAACGGAAATCTTTATTTTTAAAGATACACAGTCTTGAAGAATTTTTGGTGGGTGATCTAAATGTTTAAAGTCAGGATTGCTGCTTATGTACATTTTCAATATTTATCTATAGAGATCTCAGGATCTGAAGGAGTTGGGCTCCCGTTAGGGGCCTGCAAAACTTGAAGTAGCACGGAACCAAATCAAACTGTTTTAAAATAATACATACACATACATACATGTATGTACGTGTGTGTGTGTGTGTGTGTGTGTGTGTGTGTGTGTGTGTGTATACATACATATATGTATATGTATTATATACATATACATATATATATATGTATATATATGTATGTATATACATACATATGTATATATGCATACATATATGTAGATGTATGTGTATGCATACACACATATATATATAGATATGCATACATATATTTATATGCATATATATATATATATCTATACATATATACATACACACACACACACACACACACACACACACACACACACACACACACACACACACATATATATATATATATATAAGCAATGTTAATTCTCTAAATGAAGTATTAACAGTAACTGCACGATAAAGTGAAGTGTATTGCCACTTAAGTGTGGCTGACCCCTAGGGGTGGATGTTACTGTTGCTTTAGCCCCAGGAGGACATCTCCCCCAGCTGGCTTATCGACACACTACTGTGTCCTGTTTGTTTTGCCAAGGGAAGTTATCCCTCTCATCGTGATCGTAGCACGAACGGACCCGGGTTTCAGGGTTATTTCCCTTCGTCAGCGTCCGATAGCTACCGACCTTCGATGAGAGATATAAATTCTTGGCAACCTTATGTATATTTTTCCAGTGAAATTCTTCACTGATATCGAAATATATACACACACACACATATATATAATACACATGCATATGTATGTATGTAGGTATGTATGTGTGTATGTGCACGTATATATGTGTGTCTTGATGTGTATTTATATATATTCATATAAATATACATACACATACATAAATACATATGCACATACATATATTTGTATGAGTGAGTGTGTGTACATACACGTCCATTCAACAGTTAGTTTTTAATCTGATTTATATAGATATTCTTGTTTCACAATCATAAAAAGGATAGTAAAAAATGTAATAACAACTACTACTACTACTACTACTACTACTAGTACTACTACTACTAGTACTACTACTACTAGTACTACTACTACTAGTACTACTACTACTACTACTACTACTACTACTACTACTACTACTACTACTACTACTACTACTACTACTACTACTACAAATAATAATAATAATAATAATAATAATAATAAATTCTGGTTATAATATTAATAATAATGATTACAATAATACTGATGATGATGATGATGATGATGATAATGGTGATAATAATGATACTAATACTAATACTAATTGATAATGCTGTTTTAAAGAATAAGGATACTCTAAACTCTCAAGCGAGTGATGTTTTCTTGTCATTTTTGGTCAAGAATAAAAAAATAAAAAAAAAGATTTCATACCTTAATTTGTTTTTTCTTTCATAAACAGGAAATAAAAACATTTATGTCTCTGACAAAATTTGTTTTTGTTACCGTTGTTATTGATTTTAATCCCAGCAGCACCACCACTACCACCACCACCGTCGCCATTGCCAATGATAATAATAATAATAATAATAATAATAATAATAATAATAATAATAATAATAATAATAATAATAATAATGATGATGATGATAATAATGATAATGATAATAATGATAATGATAATAATGAGCTAAATGACATGATATATGCGGCAGCCACTGCAGCCACAAAAGAAGCAGGATACTCACTCAAACCCATCCGAACAGGAGTTCTACCACCCAAACAGACCTTGTGGATAAATAACATCCAGAACAAAATTAAAAAAAAGAGAAAAGATTTATCGATTCTCAACGAAATTAGTAAACAATCAACACTACTAAGTAACAAGAAGAAAACAAAAATACTGTACAAATACAGCATTACAGAAAAAGACTTACCTGAGGCAAAAGAAAAACTAAAGCAAGACATCCTTGCCAAAGCACAGAGGATCCGCCGGTATGAGAAACGCCAACGTTTCTTTGAACAAAACAAACAGTTCAAATCCAACCCCAAAAAACTCTACCAAGAACTGGGTAAAAATAAAATAGACATTACTTCAGCACCAACAGCAGAAGAACTAGAGAAATTCTGGAAACAAATATGGTCGGTGAAGCAACAACCCCAAAAAAGGACCATTAAAACAACGAACTTAGCACCTGAGCAACTCTGGGCCCCTATAACAACTGAAGAGGTCACCCAGACACTGCAAAGACTAAGCAACTGGAAAGCACCTGGACACGACAAGATCCCCAATTTCTGGTTAAAACACCTGCCAGCAATGCATAAAAAGCTGGCAGAAAACTTTAACAACATAATAGCAGATCCAGAAACAATGCCTGAATGGCTCACAAAAGGGAAAACCATCTTAATCCCCAAATCCACGGAAACGGAGAAACCACAAAACTATAGACCTATAACCTGTCTCCCTACGATCTACAAAGCCTTTACTGCAATAATATCGCAGAGAGTGAGTAAACACCTGGAAAATAACAACCTGTTTCCAGAAGAGCAGAAGGGATGCTGCAAGGGCTCATACGGCTGTAAAGATCAATTATTGATCAATAAAGCCATAACTGAAGACAGCCGCAGAAAGAAGAAAGGCCTCAGTATGGCCTGGGTGGACTACCAAAAGGCTTTCGACAGTGTTCCCCACACGTGGATTCTGGAAACACTAGCCATAAACAAGGTGGCACCAATTATCATAAAATACATAGAGCACTCAATGAACAAATGGCAGACAGTGCTACAGCTCCAAACAAAAGAGGGACTTGTGAAAACGAAAGCCATCCCCATTAGAAGAGGAATATTCCAGGGAGACACGCTCTCTCCACTCCTGTTCTGCCTGGCACTCACACCTCTAACAGAATTGCTAAATAGAACTGGATGCGGTTACAAATGCTATGGAAAAACAGTCAGCCACCTTCTATATATGGATGACCTAAAATTATATGCAAAAAACGACAAAGAGCTAGAAACACTACTACAGACAGTACACGGCTTTACCAAGGAAATAGAAATGAAATTCGGATTAGAAAAATGTGCCAAAGCAACCCTGAAAAGAGGAAAATTAGTTAAAAGTAGCAATATAACACTAGATAAAGCCAATGAAATAAGAGAACTAGACGAAAGCCAACCATATAAGTATTTAGGAGTCAATGAACTAGATAGGATACAACATACACAAATGAAAGAAAAAATAAAGAAAGAGTACTATAGACGAGTTAGATCAATACTAAAAACAGAGCTCAATGCTAAAAACAAGATAATGGGTATCAACACTTTAGCTGTCCCAGTTATAAGCTACAGCTACAACATCCTTAACTGGACACTAAACGAACTATGTAAAATAGACAGGAAAACAAGAAAAATAATGACAGGATATAGGATGCACCACCCAAAATCTGACATAGAAAGGCTATATATACAACGCACAGAAGGTGGCAGGGGTCTTATACAGCTAGAAAACTATTATAAAATAACCACCATAGGACTGCAAAAATACCTACTCCAGAAGCAAGGGAAACTAATACAAATAGCCACAAAACACGAGCAAAACAAAAAACTGTTTTCAGTATTTAAGGAAGCTGACAAATACAAACAAGAAATCAATCTACCTAACAAATACGAAGAAGAAGAAGAAGAAACAACAAAAGCTATAAAACAAATGAAATCCAAACTAAAACTAGAACAGCAACGGACCATGATAAAACGATGGCAAGAAAAGCCCCTACATGGTAAATACTGGGCTAAACTAAATGCGAAAGAAATAGACAGAGAAAAATCCCAGCGATGGCTGAGAAGCTCAGGACTCAAAGCAGAGACTGAAGGATTTTTAATTGCTGCACAAGACCAAAGCCTCCCCACCAGAAATTACCAAAAACACATAATGAAAAGAAATATAACAAGTAACTGTAGAATATGTGGAGATCGACAAGAAACAATAAATCATATTATCTCTGGCTGCCCAGTCCTGGCTAAGAAGGAATATATTCACAGACACGACAGAGCTGGGACCTATATACACTGGAAGCTATGCCAACATTATGGAATAGCAACAGAAAAAAGATGGTATAAACACACGCCAGAAAAGGTCACAGAAAACGAGAAAGCAACCATACTCTGGGATATGCCAATACACACAGATAGAGAAATTAAGGCAAATAGACCAGATATAGTTGTCAAAGATCATGAAGGAAAAAAATGCCTTCTAATTGATGTTTCAATACCAGCAGATGACAACGTTTCTCTAAAAGAAATGGAAAAACTTTCAAAATACAAAGACCTGGAAATAGAGATAACTCGAATGTGGAATCTAAAAACAGAAACAATTCCTATCATAGTAGGTGCCTTAGGTATAATAAAAAAATATTCAGACAAATACATAACAAAAACACCAGGACTTACAAATATATATAACATACAGAAAATTGCACTACTGGGTACTGCACACATTCTACGCAAAACACTTTCAATACAGTAAACATAAGAGCACCACAGCAAACCACAGCACATACCCAAGGCGCACAGAGCTGCGCTCGGTAGTGAAGTGAAAGCACGTTATAAAAATAAAACTACTGAATAATAATAATAATAATAATGATGATGATGATAATAATGATAATGATAATAATATTAATCGACGACGATGACGACGGCGATGATGATGATGATATTAACAATAATTGTAATTATTATTGTTATATTGCTAAAAATTAGTTTTACATTTCTAACAAAACATTATTATTTCTTGCAGGCAAAAACATTTATTGTCTCTATTACTCAGTCATGCATTGTAGGGCAAAAACATATCATTGTTTTCGTTTCTCTTTGCCAGAATATGAAAATTGTTCCAGTGCAAGATGCTAATCATCAAAAGAGAAGAGGAAAAAGTAAAAAGAGAAAAAATAAAACCAAAACCAGGAATATACATATATATATATTAACATGCTTGTATCTACCTTCGAACATTTGTGATGTTCTTAAAATAAGCTTTCAGTTGAAGGGCAAAGAGTAACATTAAGCGAAGTAGTAGGCAGAGATAGATAGATAGATAGATAGATGGATAGATATAG
>NC_142928.1:122592330-122609830 GCF_046866305.1 Octopus bimaculoides
CGAAGGTAATAGAAAATTCCATGATGGAACTATTTCGATTCCGAAAATTATTAGCACTGTTACATGTTTTTGAAAAGATTTTTATCTCCAGATTAAATGTCAAAATATTGAAGGAAAAAAAACCCAACAAAACCTTATCAAAACAACAAAAAGCAACTAGCAACACAAATACCCACGCTTTAAACGAATTCCTTTAAAACAAAGCTATAAACAAGCAAACGAAAACCAAATTGATTAAAATGACTGTACTTGATGATATAAGACTGTTTTCTATTTATACTTGTTCGAAATCAGCAGACAGATTGAATGGCGAATATGTAAAAGAAGATTAAAAAAAAATAAAATAAAACAAAACTATAGACATGAGAGTCAAGACATCTCATGAAATTATATCTTTTACTTGAGAAATGTCTGATTCTCTACTCAAGATCTTCAACAATTAAAGAATTTGGTTTCTCGATATATTTTCTTTTGGTTCTTACGTGTACATACATTCATATTATGTACCAGCTATAGCTATATGCATACATACATATATGCATACATACAGCCATATATGCATACATACATGTCTATGTGTATAATCATGTATATCTATGCACGTAAATATATATGTGTATATACAAATATGTATATATACATATGCTCACACACGCACATTCATAGTTACATATATAAGTATATACAGGGTTATTCAAAAAGAATGAACCGATTTCATTATGCAATATTTTAATAAGGAAAAGCAATAGAAAACTCCAGCTAAGTTACAAGTATTTACTCACAATCAACTTTTATTTCCTGTCTTACAAGTGTTCAGGCCACCACCTGCAGTACGGGCAACATCAATGCGATAAGAGAATTCCTCCCAGACGCGTATCAGTATATCACGATCCACTGAGTACTTCTTTGGCTGTCTGGTTGAATGCTTTATCGAAGTTTTCCATTTCCCTTCTATGTCAATATCTTCTGGAATCGCCTCAAGAAAAGCAAATTTATTCTTTAGTTCCATAATGAACTTACTTTTGATATGCTGATACGCGTCTGGGAGGAATTCTCTTATCGCATTGATGTTGCCCATGATGCAGGTGGTGGCCACATTGAACACTTGTACGACAGGAGGTCGAAGAAATAAGTACCAGTTGAGCACTGGTCTCAATGTTATCGACTTAACCCCCTCCCCCGAAATTGCTGGCCTACTGCCAAAATTTGAATACACGCATGCACACACATATTTACATCTACATACATACATACATATGTATGTATGTATGTATGTATGTATGTATGTATGTATGTATGTATGTATGTATGTATGTATGTATGTATGTATATATATATATATATATATATATATATATATATATATATATATATAAATGGGACAAAAATGCAATAGAAGACAATAAGACATACGGACAGACAGGCGATACAAAGGCGGACAGGAGAAGCAACAAATGGAAGGACGGGGAAAAAAAAAGATGGGTCATTCGTGGCCTTCTTTCTTCAGTCAAGATACCAGATGTCCCTACAGTTTCGGGCAGTTACACTTGAGATAGTTCGATCTGGTTGCCCCCCAAATAGTCTAAGCTAAGAGCATTAGATTTTTTGTAAGAAAGCTAGCGAATGTGTACCGCAGCAAAGAAAAAAACTGAGAGCATGGTATACATAGTATAACAACAGGTGTCTTTCGACTGAGAACGAATCAAATTGAGCTGGCGTGTATGAAGGGAAAGCCTAAAGGCAGGAACATAGGGGATAAACATAAGAGGTGTTGGCGGTCGGCAGTCAGGCCAAGAAAGAAAGATCATGGCTCGCCGGACACCGGTCATGTGGTAGGAGGAGAGAAGGGTAGGGTCAGTGGGATTGAAGGATTAGAAAAAGATCGAAGAGATAAAGGAAAAGGTACAGGGGAGATAAACGAGGAGGAAAAGAAAGAAAGAGAAGGCCAAGAAATGTGAGAGAGAGGGGGGGGGGGGAGAAAAGATATATATATATATATATATATATATATATATATATATATATATATATATATATACATATACATACACACAAACACACAACACACGCAGATACTCTAAATATATATATATATGAGCATCAGATACACGAATAAACATTTATAATTACATGAACAAAAACCATATAAACCTATATACATGTACAGTATACATTGCACATCTAAATATATGTATATACATATTCACACATATAAGCATCAACATGTGTACGTACATCCACACACACATAAAATGTATGTATATATTTATATAAACATATATATATATATATGTGTGTGTGTGTATGCATATAATAAATAGATATGTATATATGATATTATTATTATTATTATTATTATTATTATTATTATTATTATTATTATTATTATTAACAGTAATGGTAAGACATCAAAAGAATGAATGAGACCTCGATATTATGGAAATAGAAGAATTTATCTGTAATATAATATGTGACAACCACACCCACGTACATGTGCCTATATGCTCGTTCAAACTCGCGTGAAACACATACATGCATATATGCGCCTATATATGCACATATATATGCAACCATGCATGTACACGTATGCATACCCACCACGCGCGCGCGCGCACACACGTGCACACACACGTGCACATACCCACACGCGCGTAATTATATTCAAATACACGTCTAAGATACGAACATGCTATATATGCATATGCTCACTCACACTCGCGTGAAACACATTCGTGTACACCTACATATATATGCAACCATACACATGTACATATACACGTACATATATACATACCCACACACACACACACACGATGTTCACATATGCATATCTGCACACACGCGCGCACACACACGCGCGCACACACACGTGCACGTACCCATACGCGCAAAATTATATTCAAATACATTTCTAAAATATGCGCGATATAGGCGCATATATATGTGCATATACATGCACGCTTACGTGATTTCTATGAGTATTTTTACTTCCTTACTTGTTTACTTTCTCTCCTTCAGCTCTTCCCCCTTATTTAACGGTCATACTAATTCCTTTTTTGTCTTAATAACGGTCAATTACATAGTAATTTCCCTTTGTTTAACGGTCATTTTCATAGCAATATTTGATTGCCTCGATAACTGACGAGATGCCGGAGCAGTTTACCGCCCCGAAATCCGATACTCGGAGTCTTAAAATGGCAACCGAATAATTGTCACATATTATATTACAGATAAATTCCCCTATTCACATGATATCGAGGTCTCATTCATTCTTTAGCTCTCTTACCATTATTATTAATATATATATATATATATATATATATATATATATATATATATATATATATATATTCTCTTTTACTCTTTTACTTGTTTCTGTCATTTGACTGTGACCATGCTGGAGCACCGGCTTTTTAGTCGAGCAAATCAAACCTAGGACTTATTCTTTGTAAGCCTTGTACTTATTCTATTGGTCTCTTTTGCCGAACCGCTAAGTTACGGGGACGTAAACACAGCAACATCGGTAAGACGGTTTGACATCTATTTTTAGCATACAAGGGATCCATATAGTGATCTCGCATATTTATGTTTATATCAATGTATATATATGTATATGTATATGTATGTATATATATATATGTATGTATGTATATATATATATATTATATATACATATATATGCGCGCGCGTATGAGTGTATATATATATTTATATATATATACATGCATACATACATGCATACATACATATATATATATATATATATATATATATATATATATATATATATATATATATATATATATCAAGGGTCCTTTTTGATCCATAAGCTTATGGATCACAATAAGGCCGTTTTCCTGGATTCTCTTCTGTATACATTAAATTCCTGCACGGGATACTGGTCCGTCGCAAGATTACTCATGTTTGCCAGCTGGTTGGATCGGAGGGACGGAAATAAGTGTTTTGCTGAATGACAAAATGCATCGAAACCAGTTTGACTATATTGAGTGCAAGACTCTAACTACTAAGCCATATGTCTCCCCAACACGCAAATACACACACACACTCTCTCTCTCACACACATACACAAATGTACATATATATGGTTCAAAGATATACAAAAAGTATACAAAGAATGTGGGTAGGTGAAAGAACAACAAAGAAGTTATATTAGTTTAATGCTCAGGAAAAATGTATGAAGATTTTAACGTTTCAAGCCTACGCTCTTTTGAAGAAAGAAAGAAGAGAGAGAGAGAGAGAGAACAGATGGAAAGAGAAAAAAATTACAAAAAAAAATTGATGAAAAAAACGTATTTTAATTAACGGTTACACATACACGCACACACGCGCACACACACACACACACGTTCTATGAAGTTTAATCGTTATTTAAATTTAATAGACAGCTTTGCCAATAAATATTACATTGCTAACAGATATATTTATATGATTGAAAGGTAAAAGATGATAACATATTTGTGTATTCAATATTCATATGGGATCATTTCATTTATAAAATTGTCTTCTTATTTACTTGACAAAATGTCTCTTAGATGCCATACAGCATATTGAAAAATGTATTTTAATAATGTTTGACATAAACTAATCTCTTGATTATTTATAGAGGCTGTCTTGTTTCCAAGCAAAAAATCGCAATATAAGTTTGTATGTATTGAATTATACTATCATATATTATATTATATTATATTGTATTGCATTATATTATATTATATTGTATTATATTATATTATATTATATTATATTATATTGTATTATATTATATTATGTGCTTTTCTTGGTGGAAGACTGGGATTCTGAGTTTTACTATTACTACATGTTCCGAAAAATCATAATATGCATTGATACACTTAACATCCGTGCGTTGCCATATATATATATATATATATATATATATATATATATATATATATATATATATATATATATATATATATATATATATATATATTTATATCAAAACGATCAAAGGTCCTTTTTGATCCATAAGTTTACAAGGTCGGTTTCTCTTGTGTATATATTACGCTCCTGCACGGGATACTGGTCCGTCGCAAGATTACTTATGATTGCTAGCTGGGTGGACTGGAAGGACGGGAAAATAAGTGTTTTGTTAGCTTCCGGTATGGGGAGTTCTCGACTGGTTGCACTTGCATGTGCAAGTTGTTTGCAAAACACACACACACACACACACACACACACACACACACACACACACATGTATGTATATATGTATGTATATATATATGTATGTATATATATGTATGTATACTCACACATGTACGCACACACACATATACGTATATAAACACAAAGACTTATTACTGTTATAAACAAGAAAACTAAAGTGACAAAATCCTGTTATTAGGTCAACTGATGAAATAAAAATACTTTTTCACTCCATTTTCCTTTGTCTATATTTCTAAAAATAGCCGATATTTGTGGATTTTCAGACACAAGTTTGAGAAAACAAACAATTTCCGAATTACTGTCTGTTTGATAGCCTGTACCTGTAGATGAGCTAAATAGGATAAACTCCAGGGTAAAACCGGAATAGAATTATTATTATTATTATTATTTTTATTATTGAGTGAGAGAGAGCAGTGCATGCCATCAAAGTGACACTGGTGTAAAATATACGAAGCCCATTATACCCATCATGACTACCCGTCTGATAAGGGTACACCAGGCACATGCATTACAACCATATGTGCTCGACATGGTGATTTCATATCAAGATAAACAGCGCATGACCTTGCAGGTGGGGACCAGTTAGAATTTTCTTCAGATCGAGTAGCCCATCCTGCTCAAAAGGTCACTGAATAAGGTTTGTTTAAGGATGTTGAGCAAAACACCCATGTTTCCAAAGGTGAATTATTCAAACCCCAAAGAATTCCTCTCAACATATGGTTATGATGCTCCCCCACTACTTCTGCTCATGATCAGAGATGCACATATCGTCAGCCATCAAGGAATATGCTCAACTGGTTAAGGTCAAACTGACAAGCAAATGTGTGGTATTGAGCAGAATATTTGCTGTAGTCCATCTTTTATACCAAGACAAAACATGTAGATGATAACACTTCCAATTAGTTAAGATCAGAAGACATGAGAATCACTGTCTGGCACTGCATCAGGGCATTTATTATTATTATTATTATTATTATTATTATTATTATTATTATTATTATTATTATTATTATTATTATCATTATTATTATTATTGATAGTTTTCAGCTGGCCTTAGCAAAAAGAGGCTGTGTGGTAGACCAAATTGAAGGGGCTGAAGGCAGATACTTTCTTCTTTCGCCAAGTCTCCATCAACTTTTTCAAGTTTCATTTGGAAAGGATAGTGAAGATAGTGAGGGAAATGCTGCCCCATCCCCAGCAGTTTTGTTGAAATGGAGGTAAATGTAGTGAGAATTGTCTGAGTGAACAGGCCTACTCTAAGCATGCGTCTATAAATTGAAGGAAGACGATGTGGGACGGCATTTGCCTTAGCAGTCAGGCTACAGAGGTTTTGAAGCATTTCTTTAAGCAACGTGTTCGCCACCTTCCGCCCGACCTTTTAGGGATAGCTTTCTCTCGGCCCATTGCCGGGCGAGAGTGACCACCCTACTCGTTATCTCTTTCCAGTTCTCCGTTTGGAGGTCCAGACCCCGAGCAACTCGACCGGACCATCGGTCCACCGTCCCACGACGGAGGCGCTGGTGGACGGCATGGGCTTGCTTCTCCAGGTGCCGAGCTGCAAGCCCACTGACTTTTCCCGGTTGATTTTCGCTCCTGTTACCACTTCTTAGTCTTTCAGTGTCTCGCCGACCAGCTCGATGTGCTTCTGGCTAGACACTATGATGGTGACGTCGTCCGCGTATGCAGACACGCTCGTCCCGCATCCCAATTCTCGCGAGATGCCCCTCAGCGTCGCCAGCTTCCGCAGTAGTGGCTCGAGAGTCAATACGTATAGAAGCGACGAGAGGAGGCATCCCTGACGGACCAAACGTGCAATGTCGAAGGGTCTTGATAGATGTCCATTTACGCGAATTACCGAAGGGGTGCCTCTGTACAAAGCAGCTATCCAGCCGCGGAAGACGGGACCGAAACCAGCCGCTTTGAGTACAGCCTCCAAGTATCGATAGTCTACCCTATCGAAAGCTATGGATTGATCCAAATTGATCAGGACCCCACCCATGCCAGGCTCCTTAACTACCATGTCTATGATGTAGCGCATCAGATGGAGGTTGTCATGGATGCTCCAGCCCGGCATGGCGCTCGTTTGTGCCTTGTCGACCAGTTTCTCGATGACAAGCGCCAACCTCTTGGCGAACACCTTGGCCAAAATTTTCAAGTCTGCATTAAGCAGTGATGGGCCTAAAGTTATCTATTACGTCTCCCTTGTTTGGGTCTTTCTTCAGCAGCGTTACAGCTCCTTAGATAGATAGATAGATAGATAGATAGATAGATAGATAGATAGATAGATAGATAGACAGATACATACATACATACATGCATACATACATACATACATAGACAGACAGACAAACGGACGGACGGATAGACTGGTTGATATGGGATAGGTAGGTAGATAGGTGTGTAAATGGCTGGGTGGATGGATAGATAAGTTGGTAGGAAGGTAAATAGATAGATAGATAGACGGAGGGACGGAAGGCAGGCAGACAGACAGATAGACGGGTTTGTAGGTGGATAGATAGATAGATAGATAGATAGACATACATACATACATACATACAAAAGAAAGAGAAGACCGAAACAAAATGAAAAGAGAAAGAAATAGGAACAGATAAAAACGAAACGAAGGGAAAATAAAAATATGAAGATTCAATGCTGGAGATTTTTATAACTGTGTTTGTGTATGTGTGTGTTTGTGAGTGTTTGTGGTGTGTGTTTGTGAGTATTTGTGGTGTGTGTGTGTGTGTGTGTGAGTGTGTGCGCGCGAGTGTGTATGTGTGTGTGAGTGAGTGTGGGGGATGCGGGGGTGGGGCGTATGTATGTGTATGCATGTGTTGTGTGTTGTGTGTGTTTTCTAAAAGATTTACATGATTCTTTGCACAAAATATCGGCAAGAGATCGTCTACTACTACATAATATGATCTGCTTTAAGAAAAGAATCCTAATAGAATGAACGTGATTTCTGATGAATGATTTCTACAAGCGACAAAGATCACTGCTTTACATTTTTACAGTCCACTCATAACTTGTCAGTGCATGATAAATATTGATATTTGTAGGATTCGAATTCAGCACTATATGTTAATTGGTTTCCTGTATTGACGTACGTATTCAGATATTTATAGAAGTGGTGAAAAACTGATTGTTGAAAATCCTTGTCAATGAAACAGTTTCTATTGTTACACAGCTGTCAGTTCAGCCTTAACTTTATGATATATTTCTAGACATTCCGAAGTTGAAAAGTCCATCGATGTTGAGCATGCACATAAACACCGGTGTGTTAATTAAAGATCGGTTGAGTAAGTAGGTTAGTGAACAGAATATCAACCACATGGTTTCAGTGAAACGGAAAACTCTGGCATATCTCTCTGCCTTGGAAATTTGTTTGCATTAATTGTAAAGGAGAGGTACAAAGATGATATTAAAACTTCATGATATTAAAACCGCATAAAAGAATTCCAAAGATTTTCAGGTCTATCACATTATTATAAGGGTAGAGATCTTGATCGTATACAGTATTGATGAAATTTAGTTACTGTACATTGCATTTTCATAGCGAATGAGCTACACGTTTTTTTCTTTTTTTTCTAAAAAGACATCTCAAAAAAGTCAAGCCTACACACAAAGTTTCAGAATACGAGGTGGTATCAAAAGTTTTTTGGACTAGTTATGTTTAATAAAAACAATAATTTATTTACCTAAGCTTTAACATCAACTCCTTCGGAATAGTCACCTTGCGCAGAAATACACCGTTCCCAGCCTTCTTGCCGCTTTTGGAAGTTGTTTGTATAACATCTACTACCGCCTGACCGTCGTGCCTTGTCCCGAACCTACCATCACCAAACTAGAACGCATTCTCTTTCGCTTCTTGTGGAAAGGAAGCGTCCCGATGGTCAGGTGATCCATTTGCTGCCAAACCCGGTAAAAGGAGGGCTGGGCATGTCGTGGTTGATGATGCGCAGACACGCGCTGAGACTGCGACATCTCCGGCTCTACGTAGACGACAGTGAACAGGTGTGGTCGCCGTTTGTGCAGCGCGCTTTCCCGCAGCTCGTCTCCATGACTGAACTGCAGTCGTGGAGCAAAAAGAGGCCGAGGAAGGGCGAATGGCACCGCGAGTGTCGCGCTGCTCTCGAGAAACTATGCCGTCCCGAGTCGACCTTGAGCGACTTCAACACAACCAAAGAATTCTATAGAGGATTAGTGGAGGGGAGGTACGACGACGATCTCGGGGCGAACCTGGGCATCGACGAGGAATACCTGACCCGCCTGTTCAAGACGACTTTCGGACCAGGACCTATGAACAACTTCCAGAGATCCCTGGCCTGGCAGTGCTATCGAGAAGCGCTACCTGTTCGAGATAGGCTCTACAGGCATGGTTCGAGAAACACGGGCCGACCTGTCCGAGATGCGGTCAGAGCGACGAAACCATTCTGCACACACACGTGCAGTGTCCAACCATTTCCGACCTGTGGGCTTATGTCGAACGACTGCTGTCGCGTGTGGGACGAGTCGGTTTATCAGCCGAGTCTACCGTGAATATTGTCGCGCCTCCTTCCTTGAAACAGGAAGAAGAGCTATTTTCATCCTACTTGTGGCTATAGCAAAGGAATGTGTCTGGTGGACGCGTCTGAAAGGTCTAGAGACAAGCACTTTCCTCTTTGGTCAATCTCTCATTAACTTCTTCAAGTATCACTTGAAGAGGAAGGTGAGAGTAGAGAAGGAAGTTTTGTCTAGTGAATGTTTCAAAAAACAGATGGGTGAATGTAACAAGGATGGCACGTGTGAATGACGGAGCCAGCTTGAGCATAATCCTATGAACCAAAAAAAAAAAAAAGGAAAAAAGAGAGTCACTTACTGTAATGTGTTTTTTGCATGACATTATTGCCCAAGGTTACCGTGGTCTTTCCGTAGGCTTTTCTTTCCACGGATAAACCTAATCTGTTTCCCCTTTTTACATTATGACATTAATGCGATACACGATCCCTATTGATCGCCCTTTTTTTTATTTCAGCGATCCCTTTTGATCGAAATTCTACCCTCACACCATTTTGTACTTCTTCCCAAAAAGAAAAGCTCTACTTTGTATTTTGTTCCCTCTGTATTCAGCCCTGTGTGGCCAATAAAGAAACATATCTTTCGATTATATAATTTCCTAGTTAATAGCATTCCTGACAGTCAATTGATAGGTGTTACCTGCATTAGGTTCTGGCTGTGGCTATAACATACAACTCTCGAAGAATTCAGCCTGCCTAACTGTAAATAGGCATTTATTGATCTAACTATATCCATACCCCTGCTGTAATCCGTAGGGGAAACACAGTAACACGATATTTTCGCTGGATTTCAGTGGATAATTTACTTAGAAAGAGAAACACCCACTTAGTAAGATTACGTTGTGAATGTATTGTGAATGTCGTTGAATGCCTCTTATCACAGTGCCTAAGATTCGAAAGATGATTGTTATATCTGGATTTAATGTTTTCTTCCACGGTTCCGATATAACGTTTTATAACGTTTAAAGATTTGTGGTTTTTATTATAAAATTATAATATTATCTTTACTCTTTTAGCTGTTTGAGTTTTTTAGCTGTCTACTTAGTGAAGCCCTACCATATATATATATATATATATATATATATATATATATATATATATATATATATATATATATATATATATATATATATATATAATATATATATATATATATATATATATATACATACATATATATATATATATGTATATATATATATATATGTATATATATATATATGTATATATATATATATATGTATATATATATATATATATATATATATATATATATATATATATATATATATATATATATATATATATATATATATATACATATATATATATATATATATATATATATATATATATATATATATATATATATATATATATATATATATATATATATATGTATATATATATATATATATGTAATATAATATAATATAATATAATATAATCAAACACACACACATACATATGTATGATTCTAGGGCATCCATAAAGGATCGATCTTTCAGGATCTGCAATGTCTGAAACATGCCACAATTATTGGACAGACAGAATAATGAAAATCAGACAGTGTAGTAATCCATTACCATTGCACGGAATACATCAATGAAAAGAATTTCACAGTTGTTTGGAAATCCACAACCTCAATATAGCATCTAAAAGTATCCAACGATGAATGAAATCTTTTGCGTGGTGTAAAAACATAATAAAAACAGACGAAGAGTTATCCAGTACCGCTGGAATCGTTTTGTTAAGCATATTTATTGTGAATTAAACACGGTACAATTAGCTATGTCGTATGCACAGCCAAAATTTTATGTAGTATATTATGAAACACAGCTTGTCACTCTTAGCAAATAAAGAAGCGAGCAGTAATATGTTGATTATTCAACAGATCATCAACAAATGAAATTTCCAATCAGCATCACCAGCATTTAAGATATGTCACGTTGGGGAGGAGTATAATCTGTCAACTACGAAGGTCTATAGCAGAATGAGGTTATAATTTAAAGAATAATTAAAGGCATTTCTATTCTAAAAATGTCATTAAGCTTAGCAAACATCGCTCATAAGGGTCGGTATTGACAAAAGTTGTTTGTATAACGGCAAACAGCAGACTCTAAGCATGATATTTGACTATCAAAACATGTTCTAAGAATGACATTGTTGCTAAATTCCAGCGTTACTTATTCAATTACTTTATTTATCTTGATTTAAGTGCTTCGATTAATTATTGCAGAACTAATAAAATATTGGTTTTAATTAATGGAGATCAAGCTAATTATAATTCAGGGAAATTAATTTTAGGAAGACCGCAGATTAGGGAAGGTCTCGGCGAATTTTCAGAGGAGAGGGATGTAAAAGAAAGAGGCAGGAAAATGAAAAGAAATAATTAATATATAGAGACAGCCATAATCACTACTAACAATTATAAATATAAATACTTAAATAGAAACAGAATAAGATAAATCAAATAAAGAAAGTAGTCAACACATTGACAGGAATACGGTAATGGCATAGAGAAATAAATGTGCATACTAGACTAATAAAAGTAGTTTAGGCAATAATCAGTTTCAACCTCAAAGTATAATTTTATAAATTTATATTAGTTAAATATCGAAATTTATAGAGTTCAGTTTCTTAGCTGCAACGAAGTTACAAGTTGAGAGGTCAGAAATAACAGAGAAGAAAAGACAGAACTGATATTTTCGATAAAAAAAAGCCGGAAACGACCACGAATCCTAATGCTTTCATTAACCAATATTGTCAAAATGTTACTGAGAATAAAGCAAATCAATTTAAAATAAATAAGAGTAGTTATAATTTAAAATAAATAACAGTAGTTAATAAATAAGAGTAGCTAAATCTCTAGTATAATAATTTAAAATTACGGTGACTAATAAGATGTTAAAGAATTATAAAGAATTATAGAGGTCGTAAATGTTAATAAACATTAATAGAATTTATAGGATTCATACAGCAAGTGCTGTAAATAGGCAGGATAAAGTAAATATTATAAAGATATCACCTAAGGCTAGAAGCGAATCGAATAAAGTTATTAACTTAAATTATATAAAATATAAATTATATGAAATTGCAGTTAGCGGTATCTGTCGCTAGAATTTAGGTCAAGCAAAAAATTAACAAATAAATAAATAAAATAAAATTTAAAAATCTATCCGCAATATTTGTTAACCCTAAATAAATCTGTATTATCCATTATCTGTGTGTATTTTCTATATTACTCTGTAGCAAGATACCAATTTATCTTGGTAAATGCACCGAGGATATACAACTTTGACTGGTGACAGGTTTTGGATTTGGATTATCTGGAGTCTCACATCAATCTCAGGAATTATTTTTAGCCTGGTGCATCTTCATCTGCGGAGAGCTTATGAATTATTTCGCCTGGATTACCGATATTCCTTATTAACCCCACCTCGCTCTCTCTTTCTTTCTCTCTCACTTTGTTTGTTTGTTTGTTTGTTTGTTTCTTTCTTTCTCTCTCTCTCTCTCTCTCTCTCTCTCTCTCTCTATATATATATATATATATATATATATATACATACACTGACTGATGATACTGCAAGAAATACTTAGAATAGGAGTCGTGACCCTTGAGTTACCCCGGTACTTCTTGACAATTAATTAATTTCTTTTTATCAGCACTCTTGTAAAAGATCAGTTGGTGCGCCGGAGAAACTCTTGGTAGCAATAAAATTCGCATCGTATCAGCGAGATATATACTTATCATATACATGCATATATTGTCAGTGTATCATATATCCGAAAAAGAAGTACACTCTAAAGCATAGTGCAGTGTGTATTTATATGCAGTTAAGAATATGTCCGGTCATAGACTGACCAATGGTTTTGCATGGATAAAGGGTTTAGCCCTTTGGACGACTCTTGCATCCATTTCAAACGCTACCTGGTGTATGCATGGGATTCCCCATTCATCGATTAGATCTGAAAAGGTTCTTACGAAATAAAAGCAAGATAAAGGCAGATTTCCCCTTCCCCTTTTTGACCCGAGTGTTGTCTGTATTTTCTACTGCCAGGTCTTCTTTTTCAGGTTCTCTTGTGATCTCTTCTGCCTCCAATGTTGTCATCTACTTTCTTCTAATAGCATTAGCTTGATCCAATCTCTCAGTCACTTTAAACATACCTTTCTCTACCCAAAATGTTAACATCCGTTTTCTATAGCCCCTTCTTTTAGATTCACTTTCTAAGTAGCATTGTATCAGCATCATGTTTTCTTCGCTGGTCCACTTCCTCCTCATTACTCTATTATTTGCCTATGGTGTATTAGGATAACAGCTGTGGTCAGTCTGCATCTTTACTGGGCCACTGCCGAGCGAGAGGCATGTATATATATATATATATATATATATATATATATATATATATATATATATATATATATATATATATATATATATATATATATATATATATATATATATATATATATATATATAAATATATATGTAAATATATATATATATATATATATATATATATATATATATATATATATATATATATATATATATATGTATGTATATATAAATATATGTAAATATATGTATATATATCTATATGTATGTATATATGGATATGTATATATGTATATATATATATATATATATATATATATATATATATATATATATATATATATATATATATATATATATATATATATATATATATATATATATATATATATATATATATATATGTATGAGTTATATATATGTATGACTGTATGAGTTAGAGGTTAAGCAACCATCAAAAAGATAATAAATATCCAATATACTACTGGATGTGTATCTATGTATTTATATCCATGTGTTTACTATTGCAGGGCAATATAGCAATTGAATACTAAGTATGGGTGGGGTAAAGCAGAAATTTACCCTGAATTCATAAGGCAAATAAGAAAATGGAGAGGATAAACAATCGACAAACATCAGCCAGTAAACATTCATTTATATCTATTTATTAATTGATTACAATCATATATATAAGTGATCCAAATAAAGGAATGAAATAAGCAAATAAGTAAATAAATAGATAAATAAAAATAAACGAATAAGAATAAATGAATGTACAAATACTAAACTCTTGCAGCTGCTTCTACCATCTTCGTAGTTTTCCACATCACACCAGCGATATACAGGTATTTTACAAAGATTGAAGTAACATTGGACAGCGGTTGGACAATGGATGAACCCCAAGGCTTCATCAGAGAGACCAATTGTTAGGATACTAACATGAGTTGAAGTAAGTTAAAATAATATAGTAAAATAAAAATAACATAATAGAAATAGTAAGGAATGCTAAGAGCGTCATTCCAAGGTGCTCTCATAATCCATGTTATTACATCTTATGGTAAAGAAAGTCACTTCCAGGAGAAATTTCCGCAGGCCGTTAGAGTTACACTGTGTTTCAGTTATACTGACTTGGGGAAATAGCAAGTGTAAGACGTTGTGGAGTGCATTTAATGGTATAGTCCATGTCACAGGGGTTAGAAGTTAGAGGCTAATTGCTATTTAATAGAGCATCATAAAAGGAATTGTCAGAATTAACTTAAATTCAACCTGTTTGGGGAAATTCAATACATAAGTATATCAATGAAAGAAATTTAGGTAAAACCTTAGTGTGATGTTGTTACTTATTAACAAAAACCTAATACCAATACCGCTATGGATAGTAGGGTGAGGTCAAAGTTAATCCTACAACTTAATTGGTCAGCTAATATTTGAAAACAATGGCGTTCTTCAGGTTCGGAAGCGACGGTCATAGTAGGAATCTACCTTTTAGACAACATAAACAGAGAATTCCCAGAATTAAGAAGCGGTCTGTATGGGGACGACGCAGTCTTCATAGTTAGAAATCACTCCAATAGGCACCTAAAATTATTAAAGAAACGCTTACATAAGTTTTTCAGTAGATTTGGTCTCTATAACTATTGGAAATGAAAATTACTCCATTAACTATTTAGACGCAAACTGTAATTTGGACACTTGACTACATGAACCATATATGAAACAGAACTCTAATTTAAGGTATATAAACAATTTCAGTAACCATCCTCAACAAATAAAAAGAGCACTTTTAAAAAATAGCAAAAGAATCTCAAATCTTTCCTCAAACGAAGCGATATTTGATAAACAAATGGATAAGTATAATGCAGCCCTTAAAAATGCAGGGTATAAGGATGAAATAAAATACTTTCCCCGTAATAATGAAAATAATATAAATACCCATGATACGAACGAACACTGGTAGAAATAATAATGGCATTAAAAATAAATTTATAAATTATAGAAGCACATACAGATATAAGAAGGATTAAATGAATAACATAGGAAATCCCAAATAAGCATCCGTCGTCAGCTCCATTAATAGTAATACTAATGAACAGAGTATGGCTACAAAACTGACAACAGGAAAAGAAGCCATCTATTTTATATGGATGATTTAAAACTATATAAGAAAGATGATGCAGAGCTTCAAGGACTACTACATACTGTGAAAGGATTCAGTGATATCGGGATGGAGTTTGGCCTTGAAAAGTGTGCCAAAGCCACTTTTAAGAAAGGGAAACTGATAAAGTCAAGTTCAATCGAATTAGATTTGAAACAGTAATGAAGGAACGTGAGCAGGAACAAACCTATAAATACCTAGGAATAAATGAAAGATCTAGTATCCAGCATGCAAGCATGAAAGAAAAGGTTAGGAAGGAATGTTATAGAAGAATTCGAACAATCCTGAAGTCTGAGCTGAATGCATATAATAAGGTGTTAGCCATAAATTCTTTAGCAGTTCTAGTTGTTCTTTATAGCTTCAATGTGCTTAACTGGAATACCAATGAAATAATGAAAATGGGTAGAAGAATCCACAAGCTACTGACTTGTAATAAGATGCACCATCCAAAGGCAGTCGTGGATCGTCTTTACCTTCCCAGAGCTCAGGGAGGTCGAGGCTTGATCCGGCTTGAACTTACGTACAAAACCACCACAATCGGACTGGCCAAATACCTTGAAACAACCAACGATTGGATGCTAAAACTTGTAGAAAAACATGAAAGACCGAAAAAACTTCACTCTATTCTGAAAGAGAGCAAAACATTCGCTACTGATCTCTTAAATACCCACCAGCTTGATCAGGTTGAAGGGAATGCGCCAACCGCTGCTGCAAAGAAAATAAAATTAACTACAAAGACAAAAGCCCCTGTCCAATGTTTGTTCACCCGTTGTAAAATCTAAAAGACCACAATAAACAATTTAATTTAGATCGGTTGATTCTCTCAATTTCGGTACCTTATGATAAAGGTGAAGAATTCTGTCTTCTTTGTAATTCTGAACTATTTTTTATTCTTTTTTCTAAAACTCCCCTTGTAAACACGGTTATAGAGCGTGCATACCAATGTAAACATTGGCAGAAACACACCTTTAGTTCATATAATTGATATCTATCATTATATATAATTTAAACATTAATTTTCTTTTTACATTTCACATTCTCTAGATATATCTTTTTCCTAGAGTTTAGGGTTTTATTTAATTTACATAACGTTATGTACTTCTCATTTATTTGTTTTTGTCTTTCCTTTAACTCTCCTCTTTCTATAGACTACCTTTGACGTTATATCCTCTAACGTTTTTTTTTTTTAAACAAACTTAATAGCGTTCAGTTAATCACTGCACATAACCACCATATTCTGTTAAAAT
>NC_142928.1:122614830-122629830 GCF_046866305.1 Octopus bimaculoides
AAAAAACATTTATAATCATAAATATATAGGGATTGACAGTAACCTGCTTCTCCAACATACTGAGAATTCAGAAATAGCAGTCAAAGAACTACTGATTTCAAAACTACAAATTATTACTCTAGATTGATAGCGATATTTTTGATACACACAGAACAAAAAACAGTAGAGAAGAGTAAAAAAAACACTTGCCTTTAGTTAATTTAGTACAATTGTTTCACAGTTAAGAGTACATAATACTCTATTCTGATCTTCAGCTAAATATTCTAATAAATTTGTTAATGTCTAAATAACTCACGTTAATTTTGACCATGTGAACATCAATACCACGTGAGGAAGACGTTAAGAAATTTATCGGCCAGTAAGTTCAAAATCCCTCGCCCTAATGAATTTCAATTCAGTGTGTATCAGAAATAGTCCCGCTTAGGAAAGAGACTCGTACGAATTCCTGCGGTTTAACCATCCACCTTAGAGTTATTATTAAAATATAGATATGCAGGGCAGGGAATCATCAATTAGTAATAAAATTAATAATTAACAATTCTGCCGGGTAGCTCAGTATGAAAAAACCTTCTTTGGTAAAAAACATTTATAATCATAAATATATAGGGATTGACAGTAACCTGCTTCTCCAACATACTGAGAATTCAGAAATAGCAGTCAAAGAACTACTGATTTCAAAACTACAAATTATTACTCTAGATTGATAGCGATATTTTTGATACACACAGAACAAAAAACAGTAGAGAAGAGTAAAAAAAACACTTGCCTTTAGTTAATTTAGTACAATTGTTTCACAGTTAAGAGTACATAATACTCTATTCTGATCTTCAGCTAAATATTCTAATAAATTTGTTAATGTCTAAATAACTCACGTTAATTTTGACCATGTGAACATCAATACCACGTGAGGAAGACGTTAAGAAATTTATCGGCCAGTAAGTTCAAAATCCCTCGCCCTAATGAATTTCAATTCAGTGTGTATCAGAAATAGTCCCGCTTAGGAAAGAGACTCGTACGAATTCCTGCGGTTTAACCATCCACCTTAGAGTTATTATTAAAATATAGATATGCAGGGCAGGGAATCATCAATTAGTAATAAAATTAATAATTAACAATTCTGCCGGGTAGCTCAGTATGAAAAAACCTTCTTTGGTAAAAAACATTTATAATCATAAATATATAGGGATTGACAGTAACCTGCTTCTCCAACATACTGAGAATTCAGAAATAGCAGTCAAAGAACTACTGATTTCAAAACTACAAATTATTACTCTAGATTGATAGCGATATTTTTGATACACACAGAACAAAAAACAGTAGAGAAGAGTAAAAAAAACACTTGCCTTTAGTTAATTTAGTACAATTGTTTCACAGTTAAGAGTACATAATACTCTATTCTGATCTTCAGCTAAATATTCTAATAAATTTGTTAATGTCTAAATAACTCACGTTAATTTTGACCATGTGAACATCAATACCACGTGAGGAAGACGTTAAGAAATTTATCGGCCAGTAAGTTCAAAATCCCTCGCCCTAATGAATTTCAATTCAGTGTGTATCAGAAATAGTCCCGCTTAGGAAAGAGACTCGTACGAATTCCTGCGGTTTAACCATCCACCTTAGAGTTATTATTAAAATATAGATATGCAGGGCAGGGAATCATCAATTAGTAATAAAATTAATAATTAACAATTCTGCCGGGTAGCTCAGTATGAAAAAACCTTCTTTGGTAAAAAACATTTATAATCATAAATATATAGGGATTGACAGTAACCTGCTTCTCCAACATACTGAGAATTCAGAAATAGCAGTCAAAGAACTACTGATTTCAAAACTACAAATTATTACTCTAGATTGATAGCGATATTTTTGATACACACAGAACAAAAAACAGTAGAGAAGAGTAAAAAAAACACTTGCCTTTAGTTAATTTAGTACAATTGTTTCACAGTTAAGAGTACATAATACTCTATTCTGATCTTCAGCTAAATATTCTAATAAATTTGTTAATGTCTAAATAACTCACGTTAATTTTGACCATGTGAACATCAATACCACGTGAGGAAGACGTTAAGAAATTTATCGGCCAGTAAGTTCAAAATCCCTCGCCCTAATGAATTTCAATTCAGTGTGTATCAGAAATAGTCCCGCTTAGGAAAGAGACTCGTACGAATTCCTGCGGTTTAACCATCCACCTTAGAGTTATTATTAAAATATAGATATGCAGGGCAGGGAATCATCAATTAGTAATAAAATTAATAATTAACAATTCTGCCGGGTAGCTCAGTATGAAAAAACCTTCTTTGGTAAAAAACATTTATAATCATAAATATATAGGGATTGACAGTAACCTGCTTCTCCAACATACTGAGAATTCAGAAATAGCAGTCAAAGAACTACTGATTTCAAAACTACAAATTATTACTCTAGATTGATAGCGATATTTTTGATACACACAGAACAAAAAACAGTAGAGAAGAGTAAAAAAAACACTTGCCTTTAGTTAATTTAGTACAATTGTTTCACAGTTAAGAGTACATAATACTCTATTCTGATCTTCAGCTAAATATTCTAATAAATTTGTTAATGTCTAAATAACTCACGTTAATTTTGACCATGTGAACATCAATACCACGTGAGGAAGACGTTAAGAAATTTATCGGCCAGTAAGTTCAAAATCCCTCGCCCTAATGAATTTCAATTCAGTGTGTATCAGAAATAGTCCCGCTTAGGAAAGAGACTCGTACGAATTCCTGCGGTTTAACCATCCACCTTAGAGTTATTATTAAAATATAGATATGCAGGGCAGGGAATCATCAATTAGTAATAAAATTAATAATTAACAATTCTGCCGGGTAGCTCAGTATGAAAAAACCTTCTTTGGTAAAAAACATTTATAATCATAAATATATAGGGATTGACAGTAACCTGCTTCTCCAACATACTGAGAATTCAGAAATAGCAGTCAAAGAACTACTGATTTCAAAACTACAAATTATTACTCTAGATTGATAGCGATATTTTTGATACACACAGAACAAAAAACAGTAGAGAAGAGTAAAAAAAAACACTTGCCTTTAGTTAATTTAGTACAATTGTTTCACAGTTAAGAGTACATAATACTCTATTCTGATCTTCAGCTAAATATTCTAATAAATTTGTTAATGTCTAAATAACTCACGTTAATTTTGACCATGTGAACATCAATACCACGTGAGGAAGACGTTAAGAAATTTATCGGCCAGTAAGTTCAAAATCCCTCGCCCTAATGAATTTCAATTCAGTGTGTATCAGAAATAGTCCCGCTTAGGAAAGAGACTCGTACGAATTCCTGCGGTTTAACCATCCACCTTAGAGTTATTATTAAAATATAGATATGCAGGGCAGGGAATCATCAATTAGTAATAAAATTAATAATTAACAATTCTGCCGGGTAGCTCAGTATGAAAAAACCTTCTTTGGTAAAAAACATTTATAATCATAAATATATAGGGATTGACAGTAACCTGCTTCTCCAACATACTGAGAATTCAGAAATAGCAGTCAAAGAACTACTGATTTCAAAACTACAAATTATTACTCTAGATTGATAGCGATATTTTTGATACACACAGAACAAAAAACAGTAGAGAAGAGTAAAAAAACACTTGCCTTTAGTTAATTTAGTACAATTGTTTCACAGTTAAGAGTACATAATACTCTATTCTGATCTTCAGCTAAATATTCTAATAAATTTGTTAATGTCTAAATAACTCACGTTAATTTTGACCATGTGAACATCAATACCACGTGAGGAAGACGTTAAGAAATTTATCGGCCAGTAAGTTCAAAATCCCTCGCCCTAATGAATTTCAATTCGGTGTGTATCAGAAATAGTCCCGCTTAGGAAAGAGACTCGTACGAATTCCTGCGGTTTAAGCATCCACCTTAGAGTTATTATTAAAATATAGATATGCAGGGCAGGGAATCATCAATTAGTAATAAAATTAATAATTAACAATTCTGCCGGGTAGCTCAGTATGAAAAAACCTTCTTTGGTAAAAAACATTTATAATCATAAATATATAGGGATTGACAGTAACCTGCTTCTCCAACATACTGAGAATTCAGAAATAGCAGTCAAAGAACTACTGATTTCAAAACTACAAATTATTACTCTAGATTGATAGCGATATTTTTGATACACACAGAACAAAAAACAGTAGAGAAGAGTAAAAAAACACTTGCCTTTAGTTAATTTAGTACAATTGTTTCACAGTTAAGAGTACATAATACTCTATTCTGATCTTCAGCTAAATATTCTAATAAATTTGTTAATGTCTAAATAACTCACGTTAATTTTGACCTTAAATCAGTAGTTCTTTGACTGCTATTTCTGAATTCTCAGTATGTTGGAGAAGCAGGTTACTGTCAATCCCTATATATTTATGATTATAAATGTTTTTTTACCAAAGAAGGTTTTTTCATACTGAGCTACCCGGCAGAATTGTTAATTATTAATTTTATTACTAATTGATGATTCCCTGCCCTGCATATCTATATATATATATATATAGAATAATGATAGGAAATATATAAATATATGCATATATACATACATATATGTACATACCTACATATACATGTATACATACATCTATATATGGGTAGGGGACATAAAAAACGTCCTTCCCGCAAAGCAAATTAAATAAAATTTGGGTTTTTTTGCGGAGGGTTAAAGTGGTAACAAAAACAGGACAGTAAGAACAAAACAGTAAAAACAAACGGTGAGGGATGTTAAGCCATAACGAGGTGAAGTGGTGAACCCTGGAAAAACAAGCTTTGAGCAGAGACAGGCAAAAGCATGTCTTGTTACTAGGAAGGAAGTGGAAGAAAGGAAGATGGATAGCCGTTGGTCACGTGTGAGCAACGAGAGAGTCAAGGAGGAAAAGTGAGTGAGTGAGAGAGAGAGAGAGAGAGAGAGAGAGAGAGAGAGAGAGAAAGGGGGGAACGGTGAAGGGGAGAGGAGGAGAATAGGGAAAGGGTGGGAGAGAAAGACAGAAAGGAAGAACAAGAGAGGTAGATACATAGAAAGAATAGAGAGAAATAGGGTGCGCATCGGAATTATATATATCTATATATACGACGGGTTTCTTTCAGTTTCCCTCTACCAAATCCACTCACAATGCTTTGGTCGGCCTGAAGCTATAGTAGAAGACACTTGCCCAAGGTGTGACGCAATGGAACTGAACCCGGAACCACGTTGTTCGTAAGCAAGCTACGTACTACACAGCCACTCCTGCGCCTGTGATGTATACATATATTGTGAATCTCTAGGTATACATATACCTAGAGAATACGCCTATATATATGTATATATATGCATGTGTGTGTATATATATGAATATGAACATACGGAAACTTTCAGCGCTATTTTGTTGACTACTTAACCTCTTTATATGTTGATTTATTGCAATGTACTAAAAAACCCCACCTCTCGTGTATCTAACTTTAATCTTATTTTAGTATTAAACCCATCCGCCTTATCCTCGTCAATGTTCATTGCTTTTATCTATCTAAAACCATTTATCTTTTACTGTATATAAATATATATATATATATATATATGATGTAACTTCCATCATATTATTGAATGCAAACATATCTATTTCTTTCTCTCCCTTTATGTATGCATGTATGTATGTATGTATGTATGTATGTATGTATGTATGTATGTATGTATGTATCTGTCTATCTATCTATCTATCTATCTATCTATCTATCTATCTATCTATCTATCTATCTATCTATCTACCTGTCTAACTATTTATATTTAAATGCTTTAAAATTCAATATATGTACTCAGTTAGCTAAACTATGAAGGACTCTAAAATTTATTCCAAATATAGAATGTCATCAGTTCACTTACGTCACTAATGTTATTATTCAAAGAATGAACATCACACAATCTCAACTAATCTAATTGCTCTTCACTGAAACATGAGTGTGTGCCAATTACAGAAATTAATATTATTTAGTAAGGTTATAAAATAATTTCTAATTACATTAGTGTAGTAAAAGTTTTATCGTTCAGTCTGGCAGAGACTATTGCATATATATACACACATATTCTCATAACAGCAAACGCGCGCACGCACACACACACACATACAGGCAACCTTCATGTGGTAAAGTAATTTACTTGTAATAGCGGCGAAGTCTCTGCCAGTTCATTCTCAACGATTTTAAAAATAATAGGATATTGAATAACGAAATACAATTTCTGAAAACATGACTTGATTAAAACTGGAATGGCTTTTTGTTATTTAAATCTGCTCGTTAGAACAGATCTTGGACAAAATAATGACAGCACCAGTAACCTATGATCATGCTGATGGTTGGCAATCGTAGTTTGAGAAAGATGGTTCTGTAGTTTCACGCAGAACAACTTGCCTGTCAATTTACTTACATTGATCAAATGCATGTGCTGTAAATTAGCTCACTCCCTCCATCAAATTCAAGTTGCCTGTACAGGTACGCGATGTACCGCACGTCAAATGTCGAAGCGATTGCAGAGCAACGTGAAATGATGTGCTTCGGTCAAGAAATCAACGCATCAATCGGTCTCTAGATTATAACTCTCTTTTACTTGTTTCAGGCATTTGACTGTGGCCATGCTGGAGCATCGCCTTTTAGTCGAGCAAATCGACACCGGGACTTATTCTTTGGAAGCCTAGTACTTATTCTGTCGGTCTCTTTTGCCGAACCGCTACGTTACGGGGACGTAAACACACCAGCATCGGTTGTCAAGCGATGTTGCGGGGGACAAACACAGACACACAAACATATGCACACACACACACACACACACACACACACACACATATATATATACATATATACGACGGGCTTCTTTCTGTTTCCGTCAGCCAAATCCACTCACAGGGCTTTGGTCGGCCCGAGGCTATAATAGAAGACACTTGGCCAAGGTGCCACGCAGTGGGAATGAACCCGGAACCATGTGGTTGGTAAGCAAATTACTTACCACACAGCCACTCGTGTAACATCTTAACAACTATGCCATGCTTCCTCGACATAGCAACTTATAAATTGCTTACAGATAACATAGATATTAGCATTCTTCTTTTTTCTTTTTACTTGTTTGAATTATTCCGATGCGACCATGTTGGGACACTGACTTGAAGGGTTTTAGTCGAAGCAATCGACCCCAATACTCCTTTTCTTGAAACTCGCTTACTTATTCTAACAGTCTCTTTACACGGAACTGCTGAGTTATGGGGACATAAACAACTACCACCAGTTGCTAAGTGGTGGTGATGGTGGTGGTGTGTGTGTGTGTGGGGGGGGGGGGGGTATGATAATAAAGAATGGATTATGAAATGTTTAAAAATGATGCAGTAAAAGTATTTGAACATTAGGACAATTTTTCACTGAACTATATTGATACAAAATAGTTTTGGTCGATCGGATAGCTGTCGTATAGAAAAATAAAATATAAATAAAAGAAGTGAATAGAGAAAGTAGAAGGTGTAGGACCTATCGGTTAGAATTGGAAAAAGACAGAAAATGAGAAAGGGGAGAGCAGAGGATAAAGAATTGGCGAGAATAGAATATGTATACTGAAAATGTCGAAAATGCATGTAGCGATAAGCAGGAAAATACAAACTAGGCTTCAAGACGTGAATGAAACTAACCATGTCAAAACTTTAACAAACGAAGAGAGAAGAGAAAGAAATTTAAAAAAAAAAAAAATTGGTAGAAATGTTAACTGTGCGTATGCAAATTAGCTTAACGGTGAAACTGACAACTCAACGATTTAAGAATATAAAAATAAGTCATTTAAATTCTTCAATGCTGGAGGGCGAGGAAATGTTACAAAACTGCAGTCAAAAGTCAGATTGCTTAAAGGAAATTGAAATGGTAAAACTTTTGGGAAAGAAATTCTTAGGGAAGGGAGAAAGGAAGAAAACTACAAGTTAAACATTTAAAAGTGCGTTTATAATAATTTAATATTACAAATCTTGTAAACATTGCTTTGGGGAGTTGAAATAAAATGCCTAATTTTTCATTTTGCACAATATATAATAGAAGCTTGAACGGTAACAATAGTAGTTGTAAGACGCCACATATTCTAAGATGCTACATTATATCTTAAATGCGGCTGGACTCGATTCTTTCAAAAATCAAGCGTATTTTGATATACTTGGATTATTGCAGAAAGTTATATACTATTACAAGCCTATTTTAAATTCGATATCACCTAATCAAGTGTAAGTTTCAAATACTGTGATATTGTCTGAATTTATATTTTAAACGGTTTTTCTGAAAGGAGGACTTAATCATACATCATATGAAAGGTCGTAAACTAGATGACCAACAAAAGATTCCATAGATTTTTTTTTTTTAGTAATAAAGGCTTAATTACATTTCATAATAATTATAGTAGAGCTAGCTTATTTGATACTACTTTCAAGTTAGATGCGAGTAAATTCTTTTATTACAGAAAACTTAATGGAAAACTATTGTATGACAATAAGAACTCTAATTATTCGGCTATCCACAAAATTTGATTTTGTAATAATAATAAACATATGTCTTAATTATTCTCCGCTTAAGAAACTCCTTTTGCGCTTTTCATTATAATGTCTTATGACGCAATAGTGACTTCCAGATAAAATTTACTATATTATCTGCTCACCACCAACACTAAAACATAAGAATAAATCTTGTAATATTCTGTAGTAAAATCCAATGTTTAGTTTATACGTAAAAACAAATATCACTAAAGTATTTCTTAATTTTCTTTCTTTTCATCTCCAGTCAAACCTTAGATATGATACGATCTTTATCAGAAGTATAATTAAAGTTAGCAATACCTGTTGTAAAGAAATGCTTGTTCTCTTTCTCCATTTCGAAAAGGCACTTCTATCGCAAAAATAAAATACCACCTCTAACCTGTTCGAAGGCATTGGTTTATTGAGCTGTGTAGCTGACAGACAAAAGCACCATATTAGAATATTACCCTGAATTGACTGAAAAAAATTTCACGCTACTCTTTTAATCAGGATATATATCACTTGAATCTTCAAGAAAAGCGGTTTCCGGCAAATTTATTCAAGTATGTTTGATTTTTGGAAGAATGAAAAAATCCAGCCCCAAGACTCACATGCATGACTTAAAAAACATCCAAATTACAAAACTACCGTGGATGCGCTTCTAAATATATTTTGTAATGTTTTCCCAGTAGCTACCTTTCCTCCAAAAGACTAACCCCTCTGATTTGTCTTGAGCAATGAAACTTATTTCTCATAACTTTGAAATTTTCATCTCCTCCGGCATTGAAGAATTAAAATTTGTGAATTATATCACTTTCATCGCTTGGTTAACTTGCTTATTCACATTTTTACCTCTCTACCGATTTATGAAAAAATTGGAAGTTCCTCTTCTTATTCTCAAATTTTCGTAATTGTTCCAGAATCGAAAACTCTAAATTAAATCTGATTGCAGATTTTGTCTCTCTCAACGATTTCTTTTACTGTTAAAGTCTGTCAAGCAGCAGATGGACTTTTTCTGAACTCATTTTGCTTCCTTCGTAGAACCTTCTCGAGTTATGGTTGAATGCAGTTCAACAACAATTTGTTAATTTTTGCTGCTATTGTTGTAAGGATAATCACCCGGTAATTTTTAGACATGCAAAAAACTATTCTTTGGAGAATAGGTGAAAGCAATCTACAATCCATTTTTCAATTGGGCTTCGATTGTTTACTGCATTACAAAACTGAAGGATACTGAATACCCTTGACCATTAGAATTCTGGTGATGTATCATCAAAGCCAGCTACCTTTCTGTTTTTGGTCATTTCCAGCTCATCATTGTGTACATCTACGTTTGATGGCAAGATTCTGTTTAACAACAGTTTCTGTGAGTCTACATGAAACTACTAGAGTTACTGCGATTGTTCCAGAAATGTTCTTCCTATTTGTGTAGTTGTTTTTGCAGGCTCGTAGCTTTAAATTTTGAGTAATTTGTACTTGTGTCACTCATTTCATTGGCAATGTGTGATGTCAGTGGCGATTGTTTGTTTGAAACTACAAGGAAAAATTAGATCTATTTTGGTTTTGTATATTTTTGTTGTTCAGTGTCATAAATGTAAGTGTATATAGGGTGGCGAACCGGTAGAATCGTTAGCACGCCAGGCAAAATGCTTTGCGGTATTTCGTCCGTCTTTACGCTATCAGTTAAAATTCCACCGAAGTTGACTTTGCTTTTCATCCTTTCATCATGAGGTCGATGTAATCGACTTAGCTTCTCTCTCGAAATTGCTAGCCTTGTGTCTAAGTTTGAATTAATTCAGACTCTTACGGAGCTCATCGTTTGATTTTAGTTCTTATGTCGCTTTTCGATAAAAAAAAAGTGACATAATTGCTAAATGTTGAATTTGGGAAGTTGATTAATTTTCTGCATGTAGTACCTTGAAGATATAAATCACTTTGTTGTTTACAGACCAATCATATGGAGGTCACTTTGAGGGATTTTGTTTGTTGTTCCGTAAGCTCAGTCTAATTCTCGTCGATAACATAGAGATCTGCGGACTTTTTATTACTCCAGCAACATCAACGCAATGGAATTGTATCTAATATTAGCTTACACCAACAAAAGTTGTATATTCGACAAGACTCAACACAATCTGCTGCTTATTAAGACTTCAAGTTGAGAAGAATAGAGACTGTCGTAGCTGTAGAAGAGAAGAGGCGAGAACACATCTAGGCTGTAAAAGAGAAAATAGAGAGGGTGAAAGAGAGAGAGGAAGGGAGAGAGAGAGAGAAGCATCGGTGAGTGTACTGCTATTGAAATTGTGTATGAGTGCATACCAGATAAAATCCACTAAAGTTTATAGTCTGATAACAATTCTCATTTTTGTTTTCGATTTCTTTTAACATATTTTTGTCTTCTTTTTTCTCAAATGAAATTAAATGTGTGTCTTTTCACGCAAACAACACCGAGAAAATGTAATTTATTTCATTGCTTCTGGCGTCATTTAAATAGTAGATTTTACACATTGGAAAAGAGAGAGAAAGAGAGAGAGATGTGGGAAAGAGGAAAGGAGGAAAGAAAATCTAGGATGAAAGAGAGAAACGAATGGAGAGACAAACAAACAAGAAGGAATGGGGTGAAAGAAAGGCTGAGATACATAGACAAGAAGACAGACAAACAAGGAGGAATATAACAGAAGATAAAGAAAAAAGGGGTAGAAGGTTGTAGAAGGGGGTTTGAAAAGCATGTATGGAGAGAATAAAAACGAGAGAAATACATTAACGATAGAAAAATTTTGAAAAAATGGGTGTAACGGGATAATAGAGGGACAAGAAGAAAGGCAAAAATAGATTCAGGGGAGAAGTGGTATGATAAGTATAAAAACATGATGAGGCTGATGGATATGTGAAAAAAGAATTGGTAACATATTAATAAACAGATAGATAAATAGTTAAACAGAGAATTAACACACACACACACACTTACACACACATACATATATATATATATATATATATGACGGGGAGGTAAGCAAACCAACACCGGTCGTCAAGTGGTGGTGGAGGGCAAACACAGATAGAGCGACACGCACCTCCACGGGCTTCTTTCAGTTGCCGTTCATCAAATCCACTCACATGGTCTTGGTCGGCCCGAGGTTATAGTAAAAGACACTTGACCAAGGTGACACGCAGTGGGACTGAACCTAGAGCCATGTGATTGGGAAGCAAGCAAACTTCTTACCACACAACCACACAACCACTCTTGCGCCTATATATATATATATATATATATATATATATATATATATATATATATGTATGTATATATTTATCAATATATATATGCATATATTGGCACATATATATATAAACACACACACACACACATACATACATATACATACATACAAATAGATAGATAGATAGATAGATAGATAGATAGATAGATAGATAGATAGATAGATAGATAGATAGATAGATGGAGGGGTAGACAGAAAGATAAGATAAGCACACATATATAAAATATACACGTATATAAAATATAGATAGAAAGATACGGTAGATGAAATGGACAGATAGCTATTACGATTAAAAGACAGAATTCACAACTAAAGGAAAAAAAGAAAACGAGAGTAAAAGAAATAAATCGCCCCCCCCCGCCCCTCAAAGTAAAAAGACCTTTCACTTTCCCAAAGAGAAAGTGCAGAGACGGTAAGCTGTAGAATAAATGTAGACTAGAAAAACAAGAACAAGTGTGTGTGTGCGTGAGTAGTAAGAATGGTAGCATATGCTTGAATATAAAAATGTCTTGGAAAATAAATTTCTTTGTAGGCATCGAAGACAAACAATTCGGTAAACATTAATGGTTTCTTTCAACACAGATAATAATGGTTTATTTTATGATAATGTTGTCAAAATGGAAATACAAGAAACAGGTGATATTTTGCAATGAGGTCAACATTTAGTATTGCACGTATAAATATATGTACATGTAGTGCTATATTTACAAATTTGTGCACATTGTGCACACACACACACACACACACACACACACACACACACACACACACACACACACACACACACACACATGCATACACACACATGTATGTATACACATATGTGATTACACCTGAATGTGAAAAATTTAGTAGAATTGTACAACTCAAAGTAGAGTATGTGCGAATGAGTATAGATGTATGTGTGTGCATGTACACACGCATATTGTATGCATATATGTATGTATGTTTGTATGTATGTATGTGTGTATATACATATCACATGCGTACACACATACACACTTATATACGCGTTTAGAGAAACATTTTATAGACGAAAAGGCCGAGAAAAAAGAAAAGAATATTAAAATGATAAATATACAGATACATACATCCATCCATACATACATACATACATACATACCTACATACCTACATGCGTACCTACATAATACATACATACATACATACAAAAACACACACATATATATATATGTATATGTACACACACACACACACACACACACACACACATATATATATATATATATATATATATATATATATATATATATATATAAAATAATACAAAAGATATATATGCATGTATACACACATATATGTATATACTTTCATCTACATGTGTATATAGATGCATATCAGGCTACAGGACGTTAGAACAATGAACTACAGACAACGGAACGAACACATAGGAAAACAGAAAGCCACTTGGCATTATTCATCAGCTGCCTCTATTCTAACTCGACGTTTCGAAGATAATATATACGTATCTATTTACATATACATACATACATACACACATACACACGCATATATATATATATATATATATATAGGTAGATAGATAAACTTACTTGGAAACGGATGCGTGGCGTTCAATCAAATAATATAAATAATATATAAATATATATATATATATATATATATATATATATATATATATATATATATATATATAATATAATTATATTTATACATACATACATACATACATACACACATATATGTATGTGTCTGTGTGTGTTAGTGTGTGTGTGTGTGTGAGTGTGAAAGCGCATGGTTGAGTGGTTAGAGCGTCGAACTTACAGTCGTGGGGTTGTGAGTTCGAATCCCTGAGCGGGCTGCGTGTTGTGTTCTTGAGCAAGACAGTTTATTTCACGTTGCTCCAGTTCATTCAAGTGTAGAAATAAGTTGCGACGTCACAAGTGCCAGTCTGTATCGGCCTTTGTTTTCCCCTTGGATTACACTGGTGGCGTAGAGATGGGAGGCCGGTAGGCATGGGCGATTGCTGGTCTTCCATAAACAACCTTGCCCGGACTTGTGCCTGGGAGGGTAACTTTCTAGGTGCAATCCCATGGTCAGTCATGACCGAAGGTGGTCTCAGCATATATATATATATATACATACATACATACATATATATATATATATATATATATATATATATATATATATATATATATACACACACATATATATATATATATATATATATATATATACATATACATATGCATATATGTGTACAGGATGTCACCAACAGTAAACATGAAATACGAAAACAAATGAGTTCAATAAGCAAACAACGAAAGAAACAAATGGAAAACAGGACAAGTAACATGAAGAACAACCATTCATCAGTTGTTGGCTGTCTATCTACTCCTCATTTCGAGCACTGAGGGATAATATGAGTCTTCGGAGACAGTTGCTCCCATAAGTATGCTGTACTGCTTGGCATTCGCGCCGGACATCTCAGAGTACTTGTGCAGAGTATTCGGAAAGAGTTGGATGAGTCTAATGGTGATTACGAAGGTATAGCAGCTCGGAAAACTGACACTGATTGTTCTGATAAGAAAAGAACTCCTGAATTTGTTGGTGAGCTCCAGGCCATGATTGATAACGTTTCCTCCAAGTCAATCACGTCCATTGCCAAGGACATGGGAGTTTTTTTTTATTAGACAGGCAGTGCTTGAAGACATTCGGTATTCCTCATACAAGATAAGAAAGGGTTAATTTTTATCCCAAGCCATCAAGGACGAGAAAAGACTGCACTACGAAGCTTTTGAACAAGCTCAAGTATCCCCTCCAACCGAACATGCCAGGATCAGCTGGTGAACGCACAGAACAACCGTTGGCTTGCCGTGTCACTAAAACATGTACCGAGAGCGATAAAAATCAAACATCCAGTCAACATCATGGTGTTTGATGTGATCACTAGTGATGGCGACGTTATGCTCCATTCATCTTCTCACACGGCCCTAGACTCAACACGGAGTCCTACATCAAGTGCTTGGAGTAGGTAGTGCTGCCTTGGGTCAAGAGCGTGGCTGCTGGAAGACCCTATGTCTGGCAACAGGACTCTGCACCATGCTACACAAGCAGGAGAACCCAGTCATGCCTGTCAAACAATATCTGCGACCACATCACCCCTAACATCAGGCTACCTA
>NC_142928.1:122634830-122642330 GCF_046866305.1 Octopus bimaculoides
CTTGGCATTGATGTAGCAACATTTGAAATGTTGTCTAGGTAAATGCAACTGATGAAGACTAATCAGATTTGCGTTGTGGAACGTATTTGAAAAGTCTGAAACCTAGGTATTGCATTATCCTTAATCTGGGTTGTTCATTTTCGGATGTTCTTCCTAAGGTAAGACAAGTTTTTCATGTTTTGTTGCACACACGCATTTTTGCTAGTATATACGCAGTGAAGCTATACGATAGCGTCGTTTTTATATCGATCGCTATTCTCCAGCAAATATCGGTACCTTGTTGTACCATTCTTATGAATTTATATATATATACCCTTTAGGGCTACTTTTTGCTGGAAATTGATACATTTGTATTAACACATTTGTATTGAAATATTTTTCATTATATATATATATATATATATATATATATATATATATATATATATGGAGGCGCAATGGCCCAGTGGTTAGGGCAGTGGACTTGCGGTCGGAGTTTCGCGGTTTCGATTCCCAGACCGAGTGTTGTGAGTGTTTATTGAGCGAAAACACCTGAAGCTCCACGAGGCTCAGGTTGGGGGTGGTGGCGACCCCTGCTGTACTCTTTCACCCCAACTTTCTCTAACTTTTTCTTCTTCCTGTTTCTTAAGTAAAGCTGCGATGGACTGGCGTCCCGTCCAGCTTGGGGGGGGGGAACATACGCCATAGAATCTTGGAAACCGGGCCCATGAGCTTTAAAAGGTCACATAAATAAAAAATAATATATATATATATGTATATATATATGTATGCATACATATACATGTATGTATATATATATATATACATACATATGCACACACATATATATATATAAATATATGTATTTATATGTGTATGTATATATATATATGTGTGTGTGTGTGTACATATTTTTATATGTATACATATGTGTGTGTGCATATGTATGTGTGTGTGTGTTTGTGTATACCGATGAAGATCGGTGCATCCAGTTGCGTCATAACATTAGCCATTCGATAACAGAGACGATAAAATAAATACTCCACTATAAGTACTAAGCTGGTTATAATCTGTTAAAAAAAGCTGCGGAAGCGTCTCCCTAGTATGCTCGTAATTCTATGATGGTAATCAATTAGAGGATAATGAAGCGAATATGAAGACTCCTTTGAACGTCGGATAAAATGACTTGCATATTTGTTCAGTCTATCTCATCTCTGTGATCAAATCCTTCGGTGTCAACATTGCTTTTAATCCTTTTGGAATGATAAAGTACCAGTCACATACTAGTTTTAATTTCTCCTCTCCCTTCATTCTCTAACAATCAGTTGGATGAAGGGTCAACGAAAAGTTCGTTTATATGGCAGCTCCATGAAAGCTTATACCTCCATTTTGTGGGTTCGACGAAACTGAAAGATTAAAAGAGTACATTCTGTTTATTATTTTAGAATATCAATTTCTCACTCATTTAATTAGTAACAATACATTACTATAATACTACAATACATTACTATAATACTACTATAATACTTCTTTTCTTATCGAGGTAATAGCTTAATGATAAGAATGACGCAAAATTTTTAAATGTTCTGGATTGTTATAAATGTGAAGTTACGTACTGAGATAATGGGCGTGGTTTTAGAGCTTACAGGAAGTGAATCTTGCAATATATATATATATATATATATATATATATATATATATATATATATATATATATATAGCAAATGAAAGACAGAAGATGGAATATACGAGAATTTATATTAATCACAATTGTTTCGACACATATAGCATCGATTCCTCTTCGGTGGGACACTCAACAACTGATTCAGGAGCATCAGGTGGTGCAGATGTATCTCGTCGGGTGATAAATAAATACAACTCGTTAAAATGTTACTTTCCGTTTTGTAGAGAGAAAAGCAGCCAGGCGGGGGGAAATATCTTCATTTATACAGAAGATCAAAAATAAAATCACAGATGGCAAAAAGAGAAACGAACACGTAATCCAGCGAGAAAAGTATTAAAAATAACCGTTAACAGATATGGATGTATAAACGCTCTCGGGCAAGCTGCATGGCGCGAGTAAACTCGCTCATACAAGCATCCGCAAAAATGTGAAGATACTCACACGTAAGGTTTGGTGCACTCATGATCAAAAAGTTAGTTATAAAAATGGGGAGGTTAAAAGTAAACTTAAGTCATCCATACCTTAAAGTAAATTAAGTTAAGTTAACGGTTACTCAAAATTCATTCTCACTGCATTGTGCGAAAGTACATTTATATGTGTGTAGGCATCTCGAGAGCCGTTCAAAAATTTTATTATTTATCTTCTCATTAGTCCACAGAATAGACAGGGCTTCTTCGGAGCAGAGACAGCATCTCCTGGAAATTATATTGTATGGTTTCGCATACCTTAGTATAGACCAATTAATGCTGTACTTTGTTTTATCCTTTTTCAGTCGCCATACAAAATCTGCTAAAGATGTTGAATGTCTCTTATTGATTGTCTTAAAGCTGGCAACATGGTTACGATAACGATTCTTAAATGAATCAGCCCTCTGCCCAATGTAAACATAGTGTGCACGGTACATTTATATAAAAGACTTGTACTCATAGTGAGATTCATCAAAGGACATTTTGATTTCTCTCTGCATGAGAATTTATCATATTTATTTGTATATAAGGTAGTCCCGACACCATTTACCGGCGTTGTTACCGTGCCAGCTGTTTCATAATTATTTCTACTACTACAAATTGGTCTTAGTTGGTGTTTATTAATGCAGTTTACATTTAGATGCAAATGTTCGCTAGATCCAGTAGGTGGACTATTGAACCTTTGATGCACTGTTTATGCGATGCATAAGCTGCTCTAAATTAGCAGAGCTGGCGTAGGATACCTTCACGGTATTTCGATTAAAAATAGCATGATACCGATTAAATTTAGGAAAACACTTGTCCAAAGCAGCAAAATAATTTCCAGCAATCTTGATTGATACATTGAAACCGAACCAGAGGATATCTTGATTCTTATGTCTGTTGTTAGGCTTATTTGATCGAGTGTGTTGTACAGGATTGGAACAAGCAGTTGAATTATTATGTCACATGTGTCTAAGAGTTTTCGTACGCAGTTCATTGATATGACCATTTCTTTCTGTTCTGGCCTGTATTCTTTATCTGAGTGAGTTCTCAAACGGTAACGTAAAATTTACAAGGGTAGTTTATAATGGTTTTAAATTTTGGAACAAAACCAGCAGCTTTTGAAGGAAGGGGTTAGTCGATGATGTTGACCCCAGTACTTGACAGGTGCTTATTTTATCGACCCTGAAAGGATGAAAGCAACGTCGACCTCGGAGGAATTTGAGTTCAGAACATACAGAGATGCTAACGATTCTGCCAGCTCACCACCTTAGAGTAGTTTACAATGTGCTCAATTCCTACACTGAGCAGTACAAAGTAATGATGCATCATAAACATCGAACAATTTTGCGTAAGTTCTTCGAAAAGCTGGTGTTGATTATGATAAATTATAAGACAGAAGATAGTATCCCTCATCCTCCTAGTTACTCTCATTCCCTCCACCGCCTTCCTTCACGTAGTAGTCAACATACTTTACGGTAAAAAAATATACCTTTTTTTAACAATGCTACGATTATTACTTATTTCCTAAAGTATTTATTTTCAAATATTTTCATGTATGCATACTTTGTACGTTTAGAATTACTATTTTCACGCATAAAAGTGGCCATGCTGCTTGTTTTTGTTGTTGTTGTTTTAGAAAAGAAAAGGAAAAAAAAAGATCTGTTGGAATGAGTTGTCATTTCCAATGGAAATAATTGGGAAAATTAACTTTGCGTTACGAGTTTTCGAGTTACGCCAATTTTCAAGAACGCATTCCACACGTAATGCGAGTCGCTCTGTAGTCTCTATAATTACAATGACACATAAAAAGAGAATATTATATAAACTCAAGGTCGATAATATTTGGATGCAAATAATCTGGCACTCATGCTAATCAAAACAAACTAGCTCCTGCGTGGTCTTTTGATCTACTTGACAGAGCACTCAAATGCTTTTCAAATCTCACCATATCGTCTTAATAAAGAAAATGTAAACTAATTTCACCCTTCCTAAAAAGTCGGGATTGTTTCGTTTTGATAAGCGCTGCCCTAGTGCTAGGCAACATCGGCAACGACAAAGAAAACTATATCTTCAATATATAGAATCCTTTCTGATATAGGCACAAGGCCTGAAATTTGGGGGAGGGGATAGTCGATTTCATCGACCCTATTACTCAACTGGTACTTAATTTATCGATCCCGAAAGGATGAAAGACAAAGTCAACGTTGGCAGAATTTAAATTCAGAACGTAGCGACGGGTGAAATACCGCAAAGCATTTCGTCCAGCATGCTAACAATTCTCATTTATTTACTGCCCACAAGGGGCTACACACAGAGGGGACAAACAAGGACAGACAAACGGATTAAGTCGATTTCATCGACCCCATTACTCAACTGGTACTTATTTAATCGACCCCGAAAGGATGAAAGGCAAAGTCGACCTCGGCGGAATTTGAACTCAGAACGTAGCGGCAGACGAAATACCGCTAAGCATTTCGCCCGGCGTGCTAACGTTTCTGTCGGTCTGCCGCCTCATCAATATATACAAATCAACAGAAATAGACATTATCAATTTCAAAGCGAAAGAAAAAAAATCGCCTTAAAGTTCAGACAATGTAAAGCCACGTCTAATGTGCTCCCTACCACAATTATCTTACTTAATTAGAAGAAATATTTGCCCCAATATATGGTTTTTGTAAGGAGGAAAGAAAAAGATGAAAATAGAAAATGCGTAAAAATAACAAAAGATGATGATAATAACGAAAGATGTCTTCACTTTTCAATGAATAATTAAACAATAAAAAAGGTCATAAAACAGTTTGGTAAATTCAGTTGTGAAGACTAATCTAACAGTTATCCTTTGAGAGAGAGAGAGAGAGAGAAAGAGAGAGAGAGAGAGAGAGAGAGAGAGAGAGAGAGGTGGAGTAATTTTGTTTCTGGGCAAATAATAATATAGGCGCAAGACGACCAACTTTCACAAGTGAAAGGTGAAGCACACCATAGTGGAATTTGAACAGAAAACGGAAAGGGAAATAGCTAAAAACTCAAAGGCATCTTATCCGATGTTCTACCGTCTTTGCTATCTACCACCCTCATACAAAAATGTTAATATTGATTTTCAGCTTTGGCTCAAAAAATATATTTCGGTGACAGTGGCAGTGGGTGGGATTTGAACTGAGAACATAAACAGCGAGACATTTTGTTCGATATGCCAGAGATTCTGTCATCCATCACCATTGGAAGAGGTATAATATGGATTCGTGTATGACTCATTTGGGAGTCGAATATTAAAAGATGTAAATAGCAGTACTTTTAACAACTTGGGCTCCTAGTTCTTTGAAAGTATAGAAGCAATATAATAATACCTATACAGGGAAATGCAAACTACACAAAATAAGTAAAGAAAAAAAGATGACTTCGTAAAAGCTGCTATTATAAAAAAAGGTATGGTTCATATTTTAAGGTGAAATTATTCATAAACAGGGAATTCATGCTTGAACATGATATACTCTCGAATATAAATAAAAAAAAAGGATATGCATATAACAGAAATAACAGAAAACATTGAAAGTATCTAGATTTGCTTATTGTATGGTAAGGATATTTATACGAATGTTTATAGAGGAATTATATATATATAAAATATAAATGTTACATACACAAACATAAAACAATCAGGCAGACGCACAGATACACAAACAAATGAAACGAAAATAAATTATTCCCAACCATTAATAGTAGAATATCACGAATTTCTATGATCTTGTTCCTGAGGCCTTTTTCCTCTTCATTGAGTCATTGGAACGTTTTTATCTGGTTTGAAAACAGACACACACACACACACACACACACACACACACACACACACACACACACACACACACACACACAATAAAATAACAAAAGTAAAAAACAAAAATACTCTAAAAGCCAAAAAAGAATAAAATAATAATAATCTGGCAAATGGTATTTTTGAAAACGTTCCTCACGATAGGATAAATGTGAAACAGAGAGAAAAAAAAAGGTATTCTAGATTAAGGCTATAATCGAATAAAAGCATAATGGACTAAACGTGTATATCAGAATATACGTATAATGGAATAATGGTATATAGGAGCAATCGAATAGATTGATATAAAAATGGAATGAATTATTTCAACTAAATAAAATTTACAAAGCATCTTACAATGATTTTTATGTGTCAGTATGCATATAAGTAACCAAAAAAGCTCTCCTTTATCATTGAGCCTAGCTAAGTCTCAACTTACACCGCCCTAAACAGCAACTACGTAACTGGTAACGAACAAATACCTGCCTTTCCTTGCCTTCAGCTGAAACAATAAGTCCGACTTGCTCCCAATAACAGCAAAATCTGTCACAAATCACACTTTACCATCTTAAATGAATACATTAAACAATATAGTTCCTATTGTACAAAACAATGAGTTTATCATGACTGGAACGCTCAACCTGCAACAAACAGCATTGACATTTTCCTTCAAGTCACAGATTACCGTCATAAGTCAGGAAAACGCACATTAAATGGAAAATGCCGATATACAGGGGTGGCCAAAAGTCACCATTTAATTCCAATATTTACTTGTGTTTAAGAACTGAATGAATTTAATAAAAGCATCTAAATATGAAACATCATAAAAATTGATTGTTCAAAATGAAGTTCTTCTTGAGCGACACATTTTTCCATTCGAGTCAATACAGGATTACAGATAGTATTTATGGAATTTTGATTTACTGTCAGGTAAGAGGACAATAGAAACAATATACAAACACATGTGACATATTATGTCATATCAGTAATTAAAATGGACATCTAGTGACCGAAGATGGGACAGTATGTCCTCCTCATGTATAATAACAATTATAATTGACTCATTGGTGTGCATGTATAGACATTTATGTATGTACATTTAAATGTACATATATGTATTCATGTATTTATGTTTTTTTATTTATTTATGCATATCTATATATGTTAAAGTATGCATACATATGCATATATATGTGAGTTTTTATGATTTTTTATAGTTTTTTTTTAATGTTTATATTTGGATATTGTAAATTAACTTCTTGAACTTTATAAATCTGGACTTTTTCCTTTTTCCCGAGTGTCAAACTAATATACTTGCTTGTTGTTCGTACACCTGACTTCATCCTTTCATCGTTTGGCAGATGTCCGGTAGCGTAATCAGTAAGCAATGCAATCATCTACCTGGTGATGACAGCATGACCTGAGCTGTGCCACTTGGCCTTTATGATAACTAATAGTGGAGAAGTTTATGTATTTCGGGGTCGTATTCACGAGTAGTGGAAGGCAGGAGACTGAAGTGGGTGATAGAATTGCAGGTACTGCAGTACTCGATCCTCAGAAGAGGAGAGGTTGGTAAA
>NC_142928.1:122647330-122684830 GCF_046866305.1 Octopus bimaculoides
TTAGTATACTAGTTTTGACATGCAGAGCAAATTAAACCTACCTTTATTTCTCCGTAGCATAAAGCAATAAAGTGTTTCCCGATGATCCATTGTGGTTCAGCATTGTATTGCTCTGGAACATCCAATGTTCCAAACATCCACAATGGTGAAACGTATACAAGAGCAACTGATATTGGTATAAATTTGTTTATCGCAATTTTACTCACACACACGCACACACGTATACAAGTAATAATTTTACATTCGGGTAAGGACCGGGCAGTATACCGTTTAAAGAACGTCCACTGTATTCGGCTATCTGATGTCATGAACAGTTTGGATATAAGTGAGACTGGATTTACTTCAGGAATTCCTTTGTGACTGTTGAGAAAGGGAAAATGAAATGCACGAGATTCTTTATTAATCACTACGATCGTTTCGGCTCATCATGCATCGGTCCGTCGCGAGTAAGATTCTGTACAAATAGTCGTGGTGCATCACTTGGTGCAGATGTACCTCGTCAGGTGATTCGTCAAAAGGTGCCTCGTTCTTTAATCTCCGTTTTGATTATATAAGAGACTAAAGAACAAAGTATCTTTTGTGAAGTCACCTGACGATGCACATCTGCACCGAATAACGCAGCATAACTATTTGTATAGAATTTCACCCGCGAGCGACCGTCACACGATGGTACGAAACGATTGTAATGATGCCATTTCCTCTTTCTCCCATGTATACGAATATATATATATATACATACATACATATATATATATATATATATATATATATATATATATATATGTGTGTCTGTGTGTGTGTGTGTGTGTGTGTGTGTGTGTGTGTGTGTGTGTGTGTGTGTGTATGTGTGTGTGCGTGTGCGTGTGTTTGTGTCTGTATGTATATATATATGTGTGTGTGTGTATGTATGTATGTATGTATGTATGTATTATGCCGACTAAAACAAACACAATCACTACCAGAAATGAAGAAATACTGAAAGAACTAAAGAAAATCAACACAAATCTGTTAACGTTTTTGAACGACTTCGACTCGACACATGAACCCAATCGAAAGAACAATGAAGAAATCGATACGAAAAATACAACCTCTGAAATCGTCGAAAACGTTGAAAACTTATGCGAAACAATTAGAACATTTTTCTCAAACAACACGAACCAAAGACCTCTAAACGAGGCAGCATATGGGATCAATACTCTAACAACATACCAAATGAAACATTACATAGTACCACAATGGAACAAATCACTAAGAGATAGAAAGTTCGCCTTTTTGAAGATGATCTAAAACAACAACAAAGCGGATACTCTTTTACTCTTTTACTTGTTTCAGTCATTTGACTGTGGCCATGCTGGAGCAACGCCTTTTAGTCGAACAAATCGACCCCAGGATTTATTTTTTATAAGCCTAGTACTTATTCTATCGGTCTCTTTTGCCGAACCGCTAAGTTACGGGGACATAAACACACCAGCATCGGTTTTCAAGCGATGCTGGGGGACAAATACACACAAACATACACACACACACACACATATATATATACATATACATATATACAACGGGCTTCTTTCAGTTTCCGTCTACCAAATCCACTCACAAGGTTTTGGTCGGCCCGAGAAGACACTTGCTCAAGGTGCCACGCAGTGGGACTGAACCCGGAACCATGTGGTTGGTAGGCAAGCTACTTACCACACAGCCACTCCTACGCCTAAAATAAAGGAATATCAAATATCATATGAGATTATGGCTCAATAGGACACCATTAATTCTCTCACGCAGACTCCAGATCAAACCCATTGCAGATGAACCTGAAGCACAAAGACGCCTCAAGGAAAGAATGGCACTGGAAAAAATGAAGATGGAAATAGAACTTCTAAAATTGAGGGATCAGATGAATGAAAAACTCCATCGATGAAGAGATCAACCAAGAAATTAGCAAAATGACCCAAGGCCTCGACCTAGAGAAGATCTCCAAACTATGGAAAGAGAATTGTGATGAAGAAGAACTGAAATCCCTCCATCGCTAGGAAAAAAGCGTCACTTGATTCTCAAACTACGAAACTGTCTTTCAAACAGAGTACGCTTCCAACAACCCTTTCCTGAAAATAAGAAAATCAAAACAACACTCAAACACAGATTCACACCTATCTAAAAGACGGAACCATCACCCTACCAAAAAAGAATACAAGACCTAACCCTAACTTTGTAACCCACCAGCGATACAACATCAGGAGTACCTCAACTTCAAATAGAGGAATGAAAAATCACTACCCGCAGGATAGACACTGCAACCTCCCCCCATAACGAATTACCAACGAAATTTTCGTTCCAACAATCTACTAAACAACCACACACAACAAACCCGTACCACACGCAATAATTACCAACATCAGCCCCCTAAAACACCACATCCAATCATGGGTTATTGGGATACACCTTTCAATACCCCTCCAAAAACTCGCACCATAAATCACAACAGGTCAACCCGCAACAATAAGGAACAACTACATAGCAGCTACCGTCCCAATCACCTCAATCATTTTTTAGACCCCATACGCAAACACAGAGACACGAGATAGCACCAGACAGACAAGAGGAACCAAAAGTGATGAAAATCATCAAAACCAAATTAACATACTCTCCAAACGGTTCAAGTTTACACCTACCCCCAACGCCCCAACTATAGCGAAATGAAAGAAGACGTCGCGGAATTCTGAAGAAAATTACGACCCACTGAGGAGCTATACGACAAATACAACGAGGATGAATCGTTAGTCCGAAATAGAAGTAACTACACCTCTTCAAAATGTAAGAACAAAATCTTGATCATTTCTGTGAATATATCTCGAATTAACCATATATACAAACAAAAATACAAGCCAAACTTCAGCAAAAAAGAATTGGCTGAACTGAACAAATTAAAAGATGATAAAAAAACAATAACAATCAAAGAGGCTGATAAAGGGTGTGCAGTAGTCTTAATGGACACGGCATACTATATAACTTTAGTACTATCCTTATTAAAAGACAACATATTATGAAACGGTCCAACACTATAGCCAGCAGAAAATTATGAGAAACTTAAAATCCATGTTAAACCTATACAGAGAAGGGCTCACCGACAAGGAATATGACTATATGACCAATTTCAAAAGTAAATCCAGTCAATTCTACGGTATCCCTAAGATAGCAAAAGTGAGAAAATAAGTAACGCATGTAGGATAGCCACATAAATAATAATCAAAGTCTCTAATGACTTCAAATTGAGACCTATAATGGCAAGTCTCGCATGCGAGACCTACCGCCTCAGTAACTTTTTAGACACCCTCTTAAAACCATTCCTCAAGCATATCAAAAGCTACATAAGGGATGACCAGGATATGCTCAATCACCTCCTTGAAACAATAAACAAAAAAACCCTACTAGCATCCTTCGATGTAGTCAACCGCTGTTCTAATATCCCCCATAACCTAGGAATAGAAGTAGTTCAATTCTGGTTAGAGAATTACGCCAATGAACTCCCAAATCGCTAAAATTCATCTTGGAGAATAATTACTTTGTCTTCAAAGACAACTTTTATCGACAAAATTCGGGGGCTGCGATGGGTACGAGAGTAGCCCCCTCCTTTGCTAACTTAGTCATGGGATATCTTGAAATCAGTCTTTATCGTAAGGTACTAGTAAAATACGGCAACCCATTCTCCCTCTACATAGAAAATAACTGGAAGAGCTACCTGGATGACTGTTTTATTCTTTGACATGAAAATATAGAAGGACTTAAAAAATTCCAAGCACTTATAAACAGACTTGACGTAACCATTCAATTCACGATGAAATATAGCCATCAACAACTTTCTTTCCTCGACATCCTCATTTAGAAATCCAACAGTAAAATAGAAAGAGACTTATACTACAAGCCCCGAGGTCGACTTTGCCTTTTTTCCTTTCGGGGTCGATAAATTAAGAAATTAAGTATCAGTGAGACACTGGGACTGATGTAATCGACTAGTCTCCTACCCCACAAATTTCTGGCGTTGTGTCTTTAGTAGAAAGGAATATTTATAAACGTCTTAAACTTCAACTCATGAATTTGCGTTGTTGTTAATTGTTTTTAAAGGAATACTTTTAAGTAATACATTTAATTAATGTTTCTAAAAGCAATGACTGTCTATGTGCGTGCTCATTTTGCATGCCCCTGTGCGGATGTATGTATGTAGGTATGTATGTATGTATGTATGTATGTTTATATGCATATTTGTATGTATATATACATACACACACATATACACATACAGACTCACACACACAAACACACACATATATGTATTCATATGCGCACTCATACAAGCATATATACACAGACCTATATATGCATGCATACATTTACACATACGCACACATTGATACATTTCACACATTTTAAAACATAGCAATAACATTATGTTTTCGAAATGTTTAATTAGTGTGTTTTATTGAGATGTTTGAATACATGCTGGTGCGTAAGTACATCTATATATGCATGCGCGTATATGTATGCATTTGCAGGGAGCATGCAAAATGAACACGCACGCACATACGCATTCATTGTTTTGGAAACATTAAATAAATGCATTATTTTAAAACACTACTTAATACAATTTTATGAGAAAAGTTATTAGAGTGGCTTCGCGCTTATGAAATTTAAGTGTTTATAATATTGGTTTCAAATTTTGGTACTGGGCCAGCAATTTCCGGGGAGGACATAAGTCGATTATATCGACCCCAGTGCTCGGCTAGTACTTATTTCATCGACCCCGAAAGGATGAAAGGCAAAGTCGGCCTCGACGGAACTTGAACTCAGAACATAATGACGTAAGAAATACCGTTAAGCATTTTGACCGGCGTGCTAGCGATTCTACCACCTCGCCGCCTTTAAGGTAATATTACCATGAGAGCGAATGAAATCAGAAACGTGATCCTGAAGCAGCCGTTTTTTCACATATCGTTCAAACACGTTTTAAAGCAAAATAACATAATAGTTTTCTTCAAATTTTCATTTCATATATCAAGAATTATTCAAGCAGTGAATATTTCAAAAGTAAAGAAGGCTTAGTCTACCAGCTATTGAACGACTAATGGTAAACAAGTAGCTTCCGAAAGAAAAACACACACTCTAAGATGTATTAAAAATGGGGTAGGCCGGTTTCTTGGATTACCTTAAGTTTCCCGTCCATAAGGAGTTTAACTTTATTGTGTATCATCAGATCCCAAGACCTGTTAGCCCAATACTACTTATATATATATATATATATATATATATATATATATATATATATATAGTGACTGTGTTATCACTGATATAATACAGCATCGCAAAGGCATATTCCAAGAGGATAGCCAGCCTCTTTGATGTTGCTTATGCTTTCTGTAAATTCCTAGTCATTCAAGATAAGGAAGTCTGAAGGATACTTCACTGGTTCACAAGGAAACATAAATATCAAAATTACACACTGCTTCTTTGTGGATGACTTAAAACTTTATGCAAAGAATATGCATGAGATAAAAAAAGTGCCTTGATCTAGTTACAACATTCCCAAAGGGTGTAGGGCTGGAATTTGGTCAAGATAAATGTTATATGTTTGTGAAAAGGGGGAAAAGTATTAAATAGACTAGAAACATTTGCATTAATGATTTGACTGTTTCCCTATATCTGACGAGGAAGGTTACAGGTATCTAGGGGTAGATGAAAACATATCTTACAATGGCACCCGTAACAAAACATGCGTTACTAAAGAATATTACAGCCAAAAAAAAAAAAAATTGGATCTCAGAACTCTCTGCATTCAATAAAACAGTGGCGCACAATGTTTACAGTGTCAGTACTCATACCAACATTGATTGGATGCTTGATGAGATCCGAACCATTGATATGAAAACCCGAAAAATACTAACAAACACACATAGTTTCCACATAAACAGTGACGTAGACCGCCTCTACCTAAAACGGAAACAAGGCGGTGGAGGCTTATCATCGATCCAAAATGCCTTTGAATGTTGCATCATATCCCTTCGGCAATATCTTTTAACCGCCAAATCTCGAAGTGTATCCTCCCTTGACTAAGTTTGAATGCATGAGGCTGATAACATCATAAGACTTGTAAGGCAAGCTCCTTGAGCAACATTCCTTGTCTGAATACATTCCCAAAGAAGTAGCACGACTCTACCGCAACATATCATCAGATGAAAGCATGAATCTATATATGCAGAAGACTGTGCAGGGATATGTTAGTATAAAGCACCGAGATGATAGTAACATTGATCATCAAAGTAGTTTATCATGGATCAATAGCCGGATTACTACCTCCTACTTTGAAGGGTATGCGTTTGCGATCCAGGAACAGGAAATATCAACTTAGTACCTGATGCACAAAAGGGATAGAAATGCAGGAAAAGCAGTAAAATGTGACAACCGATGCAGACTTTGTAGAGTTAACACCGAAGATATCACCCACATCATAAGCATTTGTCCGAAAATGTCATCACGGTATTATCTACTGATGAGACATGTTGCTAGGACACTCTATAATGAAATCCGTCGGAAGGATAACCCTGAGGAAAATGAAATAAGAATCCACTGTATGGTAGAAGCCATAGTCACTCATAATAAAAAGGAGTATTGGTGGAATGTACCAGTGAGGACCTCAATAAAATATAAGCGCGACAGACCATATATAATGATTTTGGGTAGAGAAGAGAAACTGTGTACAGTTGTGGAAATTAGCTGCTCAGCGGATGTTAACATACAGCTGAAGATCAGTAAAAAAGAGAACACCTATGCTGAACTATTGAGAAATCTGCAGTTACTCTATCCAGATTACAAGTTCAGTTTTATACCTGTAATTATTGGCGCCCTGGGATATGTAACACACTGCCTAAATGCCAATCTTGAGAAATTAGGTTTCTCAAAACCAGAAAGGAGAAAACTAATTCGAAGACTACACAAATCCAATCTATCTCTAGAATTGCAAAACTGTAAAACTTTCCAGAAGTTTATCATTTAAATATATATGAGCATGTCTAGATATGCAACTATATGCATGAGAATACATACATAAAACATACAAATTTGCACATACATACATACATACATACATACATACATACATACATACATACATACATACATGCATGCATGCATACATGCATGCATACATACATACATACATACATACATACATACATACATGCATGCATGCATACATGCATGCATACATACATACATACATACATACATACATACATACATATCTAGTTTTAATAGATATTGCTCAGTTGAAGCTATATGGCCAAAGCAATAGCTTGGCATTTCTTAACAAGTTCTTCCACATAGAACTTGTTAAGGCGCAGTCGTGGCTGTGCGGTAAGAAGCTTGCTTCCCAACCACATGGTTCTGGATTCAGTCCTACTGCATGGCACTTTGGGCAAGTGTTTCCTACTAAAGTCTCGGACCGACCAAAGCCTTGTGAATGGATCTAGTAGACGGAAAGTGAAAGAAGCCCGTCGTATCTGTCTGTCTATCTATCTATCTATATATCTATCTATCTATCTATCTATCTATCTATCTATCTATCTATCTATCTATCTATCTATATGTGTGTGTGAGTGTCTTTATGCCTGTGTTTGTCGCCCTATTACCGCTTGGTGACCGGTGATGGTGTGTTTATATCCCCGTAACACTAGCAGTTCGGCAAAAGAGAACGATAGAATAAGTACTAGGCTTAAAAAATAAGGTCCTGGGGTCGACTGTTCGATTAAAACTCTTCAAGGCGGTACTCCGGCATGGCCACAGTCAAACGACTGAAACAAATAAATGAATAAAAGAATAAATACTTAGACAGACATGACATTTTCGGGTATTTCTTGGTCGTTGTAAGTTTTTTATTTCCCTATTACATGTCATTTATACGCAGTTTGTATATTGTGCTAAATATTTCTCCGAATCTAGTAATGAAGATTTACAGTTAAGTAGTCATCTTAACAGAACCGTACTCTTACGAGCTCATTTAGATCTAAGATTAAAAAAAAAAGATAAGGCTCACCGCCCTAAAAATTATAATAACGATTTCAAATTTTGGCACAAGGCCAGCAGGTTTGGGAGAGGGACTAGGTCAATTAAATTGGCTCCAGTGTTCAGCTAGTACTTATTCTAACGACCCCAAAAGGATGAAAGGCAAAGTCAAGGCCGACGGAATTTGAACTCAGAACGTAATGAAATGCAGTTAAGCATTTTGCTCAGCGTGCTAACTATTCTGCCAGCTCGCCATCTTAACAATCCTTTCTACAATAGGCACAAGATCTAATCTGAAATTTGAGGAAGTTGGGTAGTTGATTAGATCGACCCCTGTGTTTCACTGGTACTTAATTTATCGACCCCGAAAGGATGAAAGGCGATGTCGACCTCGGTGGAATTTGAACTCAGAACCTGGAGACGGAACGAAATGCCGCTAGGCATTTTGCCCAGAGTGCTAACGATTCTACCAGCTCACCGCCTTCGCCATCATAATAATAAATACACACACACACGCGCATGCACGCACACGCATATAGATATAACGGCGTGATGGTTTTAGTCTTACTTCACGTACGAAATAAAAGTACAAACTAATATATATATATTAAAAATTGCAATTAATGCCCTCGAGAAAAGGAAGAATGCTTCCTAATTAATTTTATTCATCTTCCTTTTATATTCACATATATATATATATGTGTGTGTGTGTGTGTGTGTGTATGTATGTATGTATGTATGTATGTGTGCGTGTGCGTATTAATACACATCTTCTCACAGATAAATTTGTTTTGTCAAACATATTTGCTTTGCCTACTTTGCTCTTTGTTATATTTTGTTGTCTGCGAAAATTGAGTTAGCGGGAGACTGCTATTGTCATAAAAAGCTCCCCTACCAAAAATAAACAGAATCAAAGTAGAAAAAGCAAAAATAAAACGAGATAAAAATGATTTTACGAATGAGACTGAATCGAGATATATTCATATAAATATTGCTTTACCTTTAGAAACAATATGGAACATCATTTCAAATATTTTCGACATATTTGAAAGAAAGTTTTTTAAAAAATCGTAAATTGAAAAATTATTTCAAATAGGGGAAAGAAAGAGCGAAAGCTAAATGAGAATAAAATAAGTAAATTTTGCTTCCCAGTAGATAGGCCTGCGGCTATAGAAAAATATTTGAGTTTGTAGTTGAAGGAAATACCAGTATTTATATCCAAATATATACTTTACGATTGTGTGTCAGTATGCCAGCACATATAGGTTTACACACCTTTATAGATGGATATAAAACCAATCATTTGATATATACGTATATACACATATACAAACATACACACACATACACACACACACACACACACACACAAACACACACATACACACATACACACATACACACACACATATATAAACATGATGTGTTTTAATACTATTCCACATATACAAAAACAGCCATACCAACAATCCAACATACCTCCATCACCAGCTGCCCCACATATATCATTATGGTTTCGACACATGGACAGTACCATTCAATCCGGCGGTCTCAACGACACTAAAATAAGTGTTGTTTGGAAACAAACATACCAAAAAAACTACAACTTTCAAACACATTTACCTTATGCACAACAGTATCGGTAAATAAATTCAATAAGTAAATCAATATCCAACTCCTAAATATGTAACTAAACAGCGACCAAACATTTAAGTCATACATTTTATTCCCTACAGTTTTCCGTAGTATAACATAAAAGTGAAGGCTCAATAACCACATTCATTCAATCTAAATACAGGCAGGATTAAACACTAACTTTAAAAATTAAACTACAGCAAAGAAACACATAAATCTATGTACATCTGTATCGTATTTACTATTGTAGGTTTACTATTAGTAAACCTACAATAGCTAAATTATATACTAAATAGCAACCAATCTTTAAGTCCATACAAATAATAATCCCATCAGTCTACTATAATAAAAAATAAAATAAGTGAAAGCTTTATTTCAATTCTCTCCAAAACAAAACACGATTGAATTTAATTTAACGAATAATATAATAATTATGAGCGAAATACATTATTTCATAATTCAAAAGTTAATAAACTTACCAGTAACTAATAGAAATATTAGATTTATTAAATAGTAACTAATAAATGTATACTTGTAATTAACCATTATTATGAAACCTTGCTACGATTAAAGCTAAATTAAAACTGTTTAAAAGATAATAAAACTACATAGTATTAATACTTACATGTGTTTTCAAACCACGTGCTTCCATCACCTCTAGAACTTAAAAGACTATCTTAACTATAGATGATATAGTTCATAATTACTACGACCAATGTTGTCTCAAATAATATTGGTGATGTAGTAAGCAAATAACTTGAATCGTAAACATTCCAAATCTTTACAAATATTTGCTAAGTTGATGGCTAGATACCACCCCGTATTTATTCAAAATTTCAAGTCTCCCATCTAAACAGCGATTAAAATTTTTAACCAATTTACCACATCTATACACTTGTTTTACTAAATATCTTAACAGTTTATTTATTCTATCCAAAAATTTATCAGCATTATTAATAATAGTACTATATCTGACAATTTGCCCTGCAAAAACACCATAACCAATAAAAGAAGGAATTCTACTACTGAAACATGGCACTGAAGCACTTGGAAATCAAAATCTCCTGTTTTATTATAAATGTCAGAAAATTTAGACAAATAAGCATAAGTCGATTAGTGTGTTTAAATGTTGAGTAGAGCACCGGCACAGTTTAGGCTACCTGTTATCATCCGTGATTGTGGTACACTTCCGTTAGATTTACTTCAGGAACTTCGCAGAGGCAGTTAGGATAATAGTATTAATTAATAATAGGAGATAAATTTCGTATTAAACTTTTATTAGGTACAACATATGTTCTAAACCAGCGGTCTGGGTCTCTTCAGGTACATTGATAGAGAAGTCTCGCTACAACAACAAGCCACCCGACACAAAAAAATCTCTAGTAAAACTTCTTTATCAATGTACCTAAAGCGACCCAGACCGATGGGTCGAGATATATGTTGTACCTAATAAAAGTCTAATACGAAATCCATCTCCTACTATTAATTAATACTTTATATATATATATATATATATATATATATATATATATATATATATATATATATATTGATGAGGTCAGCAAAAATTTAGATTCAGGTGAATATGGTACTTAAGTTTAGGCACCAGAATTTAGTACGGTATTATCCATACAATTTCAAAGTAAGGTGATTAAAATCAAAATAAGCAGCAGGGATATCCAGAGGTAATGCAGTACGATCGTTTCATGCAACTCCATTTAATTGAACAATGTAATCATTACATCAATTTAAAATGCAGAGCAATCTTCAGCTGCACAAAGACATAAAATTTAATTAAATCAGAACAGATGGACACATTAGTATAATAATACCTGTCTGTCTGTTCGTTTGTCTGTCTGTCTTCTGTTGTCTGTCTATCTATCTATCTATCCACCCACCCATCCATCCATCGATCCATCGATCCATTCGTTCATCTATCTATCTATCTTGCGGAAGCTGGCGACGCTGAGGGGCATCCCGCGAGAGTTGGGATGCGGGACGAGCGTGTCGGCATACGCGGACGACGTCACCGTCATAGTGTCTAGCCAAAAGCACATCGAGCTTGTCGGCGAGACACTGAGAGACTACGAAGCGGTAACGGGAGCGAAAATCAACCGGGATAAGTCAGTGGGCTTGCGGCTCGGCACCTGGAGAAGCAAGCCCATGCCGTCAAGTAGCGCCTCCGTCGTGGGACGTTGGACTGACGGTCCGGTTGAGTTGCTCGGGGTCTGGTTTGGTCCAGACCTCCAAACGGAGAAGAACTGGGACGAGATAACGAGAAGGGTGGCCACTCTAGCCCGGCAATGGGCCGAGAGGAAGCTTTCCCTGAAAGGTCGGGCGGAGGTGGCGAACACGTACATCGCGTCCGTCATCTACTACCGCCTGACCGTCGTTCCTTGTCCCGATCCTACCATCACCAAACTGGAGCGCATCCTCTTCCGCTTCTTGTGGAAAGGAAGCGTTCCGATAGTTAGGCGATCCGTTTGCTGCCAACACCCGTTAAAAGGAGGACTGGGCATGCCGTGGTTGATGATGCGCAGACACGCGCTGAGACTGCGACATCTCCGGCTCTACGTAGACAGCGTCTCCATGACTGAACTGCAGTCGTGGATCAAGAAGAGGCCGAGGAAGGGCGAATGGCATCGCGAGTGTCGCGCTGCTCTTCGGCAACTCCAACAACCCGGGTCAACCTTGAGCGACTGCATCACAACTAACGCATTCTATAGTGGATTAGTGGAGGGAAGGTACGACGACGATCTCGGGGCGAACCTGGGCGTCGACGAGGAATACCTGACCCGCCTGTTTAAGACGACCTTCGGGCCGGGACCTATGGACAACTTCCAGAGATCCCTGGCCTGGCAGTGCTATCGAGAAGCACTACCCGTTCGGGATAAGCTCTACAGGCATGGCTCGAGAAACACGGGGCCGACCTGTCCGAGATGCCGGCAGAGCGACGAAACCGTTCTGCACGCACCCGTACAGTGTCCCACCATTTCCGAGCTGTGGGCTTACGTCGAACAACTGCTATCGCGTGTGGGACGAGTCGGTCTATCAGCCGAGTCTATCGTGAATATTGTCGCGCCTCCTTCCTTTAAATGGGAAGGAAGAGCTATTTTCATCGTACTTGTGGCTATGGCGAAAGAATGTGTATGGTGGACGCGTCTGAAAGGTCTAGAGACAAAGACTTTCCTCTCTGGGCAATCTCTCATTAACTTCTTCAAGTATCACCTGAAGAGGAAGGTGAGAGTAGAAAGGGAAGTCTTGTCTAGTGAATGCTTCAAAAAAAGATGGGTGAATGTAGCAAGGATGGCACGTGTGAACGACAGAGCCATCTTGAGCATAACCCTATGAACAAGAAAAAAAAATCCAAGAAAAAAATAAGACAAAAAGGCAAAAGAGAGTCACTTACTGTTATAGTTTCTTCAATGAGAATATTGACCAAGGTTACCGTGGTCTTTTCCGTAGGCTTTTCCTTCCACGGCTAAACCTAAACTGTCCCCCCCTCTTTTTACACGAGAACATTACTGTGTGATACACGATCCCTATTGATCGGCCTTTTTTTTTTCTTCTTTCGATCCCTTTTGATCGAACTCCCCCTCTTTCCCTTCCTACGATCCCTTTTGATCGACACCACCCCTTTTTTTCCCCTTCCCTCCCCCTCCCAAAAAGAAAAGCTCTACATTGTATTTGTCCCATCTTCGTTGAGCCCTGTGTGGCTAATAAAAGAAATGTATCTATCTATCTATCTATCTATCTCTGATCTGGACGGATGCTAGTCGCATCGGCTCGCAAGTAAGTTGGCCTTTTATATGTCAAAAATTTTGCAGTTTTAAAATATTTTTTGTGGAAGAGGTGTATAAGTCTATACACTTCGACCCTATTAGGTTTTTGTAATAGGAAGTGGCTCCTTCTGGAGTTTATTTCCAAAAGTTTTTGATTTTTCTCCGGCTTATTTGCCATATTTCGTAAAAGAAATATGGCTAGGCCTTCACACGTGGTCGATTTGTCTCTAATAGCAGGCAAGGAGACTGACCAACAAGTCGTTCCGCATGAACGAACACAAGACGTAGAGACCAGGAATGCTGCGTTTACTACTACTGCCTTCACCACCTCCACTACCACCATTACGACCGCCACCAACGACAACAAAACCAAAACCACTACTGCCACCGACATCGCAGCCACCACTACCACCAAGAACAACAATAACAAAAAGAACAACAACAACTCCACTCCTCTTTTGTTCCTTTCACCACAGACAACGGAAGGAGAGAAAGAGAAGAGCATGATGGCCAAACAATTTGCTCAAATACGCCTGAACGCCGAAGAAAATTATGAAAAAAATTTCCCGCCACTTCGTAACTCATGTGAAGGTCAGAGGAGTACACAAGAAGAAGGTCACCCATCTGCCACAACAACACCTACCAGCATCACAACCGCCAACAACAACGCTAATACAGCAACAGTCACCTCTGCCATCAACACCAGCACCACCACCACCAACAACAACAACAATAACAACATCAAAACAAACTTCGCCGAGGCGATAAGGGAAAAAACGACGGTAGTATCTTTTACTGCACAGGAGATAAAAGATACAAAGGCTTTACTTACGAAAGAAAATGACGAGATGCGGATCAACATACCACAAGACATTTTAGAAGACACAAACAAAAAGACAATTATTTATAAAATTTTAAACTCCAAAACAAAAAAACCAGAAAAAGCAAGCTCGGAAAAGATCGAGAAATGCTTGAGATCTGTATGGCAATATAAGGATTATGTAACTTGGTGGCATAAATTTGCCCATGTGCAAGTTATTTTTCAAAGTGAAGAGTTAGCGAAACGATTCTCAACGCTAACTCTTAAGATAGAAGAGTTAACAATGATACCGAGTTACCTTGGTCAGAGGGTAACAAGGGTTATCATAAAAAATATTCCTCCCACGGTAGACACACTATGGATAATATCAGCCGTATGTGTCGATATGGAGGAAGTTGACATATTGCAAATTAATGTTTCTGAAAAGCAACAGTGGGTGGGTAAAAAATGGAGATCCTTCTCCATATTACCCAGGAGTCACTAAATAAAATACCCACCTACATAAAGTTACCATCAACGCAAAGGCTGTATGTAGTGGTGGAAGGCAGACGACCACGCTGTTACATATGTGGCAGTGAAGCTCACTTCCAAAAGGACTGCAATTCTGCCGCGAAACAACAGCAACAGCAACAACAACAGCCATGGGAAAACCAAAAACCCAAAACAATAGCATTATTACCCACATCACCGTATGCACAACTGATCAAGCAGCTATATGCGAAAACGAAAGAACGGCAACAGCGAACAAACCAACCCAACCAAACAACACCACCACCTGAGTCAAAAACAGAAACAACATCACCACCAACAACTAAAGACAGACCAACACCAACAGCAAGAACAACAACCAAGAAGACAACCACTGAGAACGAAGAAAAGACCAATACTACTCCCAATTCCCCAACAACACACACACCATCGACAAACACACAAATAGAACCAAATGCTTGCCTTTACCCCCTTCTGATTCGTCAGACATTTCGACTAACGATGAAAGTTCTACAGAATGGCAAATAGCCACAGGAAGTAAAAGAAAAAGATAAAAAACAACCCCAAAATTAAATGCATGCAAAGCAGGGAAATATGTAACCGCTGAAATCCCCTTGCACAAACAAACCAGCACCAACATCACAAAAACACACACAATGCTATCAGCGATAGACACAAAAAAACACAAAACTAATGGACTACATCATATCTCAAACAAACATTTCTGAAGATGATTATAAGCTTAACAATCATCCACGCACTACACAACCGAAACACATCAAAATAGTTCACATCACACAAACGCAGCACCACACGCTCAAAACCCTCTTTCCGAATGCGGTTGGGGGGTTTCAAAAATATTTATCAAAGAAACTCTTCAAAAACTTCATCCAAGATACTTCAAAAGAAGAGGAAGCTAAAACTTTCGAAACGAGTAAGTAACCTTCTCTCTTGTCTCTTTTACTGTCGTGTATGAAACACAAATTTCGACTTCAACTATGCTTAAATTAGGTTGTGTAAATGTACGTGGCTTGGTGTCAGCTTGGAAGCAAGGTTACCTTCTAAATGACATCAAGTCACAGAACATAGAAATCATAGCTATCAGTGAAACCAGACTCAGTAACCCGCGGGCCCTCAAGTCCATGTTTGGCGGACATTTCGACATTTATTTTTCTCCCTGTCTGCCAAACATGGGTGGTGGTGGTACCGCGGTGCTTTTTCGGAAGAGTCTGAACCTAAAAGTAAGGCCAATATTCCTAGACTCGGAGGGTAGGCTGGTTGTCTTGGACGTCGATGGCACGAACGGGTGTGCTTTCCGTCTGGTGGCAGTGTATGCACCGTCCTTAACGGGTCGGGCGGATTTCTTTAGACGTCTAGAGGTTTTCGTGGGAACGTCACGACCTTTACTGTTAGTAGGGGACTGGAACGCTACCTTGGACACGCATATAGACTATGTGGGAGTGGATAGGAGTAGAAGGGGATGTAAGTGCCTCAAAGACCTGCTCAGACGTTTCCATTTGTCTGACAGGTACCGACTCGACCATCCGAACGTGCCAACGTGGACTTGGACAAACCGCGTCGGATCGTCGAGGTCGTATCTAGATAGAGTTCTATGTAGGACAGCGGATAGAGATAGTGTAGGATGTCAATAATTTAAAATAGTCAGCTACACAGATCACAAGTTTGTGACGTGTACGCTCGACTTAGATAAGACCCATAGGCAGGGTCCCGGTTACTGGAAACTGAACGCTTCGCTCTTAGCGCGGCAGGTTTACAGGAACCGGATTAGCGAATTAATTAAGAGGGCGTTAACAGGAGCCATCGTTAACAACCGCTGGTGGTTTGCCCTGAAAATGGCAATTAAATCGGAATCTATTAGGTTTAGTAAAGAACTAGCGATAGATCGAAATAGAGTAGAGGGAGACTTAGTTGAGAAACTAGAAGAGGCACTTACAACTGGCAGCGCAACCAACGTTTTGGCTGCGAGGATGGCCCTCGACCAACACCTCAACGCCAAACACGAAGGTTGCGTCGTCAGAGCTAAAATGCGTGCCTTAAGGAACGAAGGGATCGAAACTGCGCGAGAAGCCCAGGTCGCGGAGGCGCGACGCGGTAACAGAGCCACCATTCGGTCTCTAATCGATGAACAGGGATGTAGTTTGTTCGAACCCGAAAGGATGTGTGGGGCCTTTCAACAGCACTTTGCTCGACTGTTCGGTGCGAGTGGTGGGTCGGAACGCAGGATGGACTTCACTGCCTACCTGACCGGCCTGCCGCGGCTCTCGGCGGGAGAGGCAGAGTGTTGTGAGGGTCCCATCACAGCTGCTGAAGTAAGGGATGCTATGGCGGGCTGCGCGAGGGATAAGTCGCCTGGATTGGATGGTCTACCCTACGAGCTGTATTGTCAAATGCCAGACGTGTTTGGCGACATCTTGGCATCAGTCTACTGCAACTGGCAACAAAACAGGAGAATTCCCGGTTTCGTGAGCCGAGGTGCAGTGAAATTGCTGAAGAAAGACCCAAACAAGGGGAATTTTATAGATAATTTCAGGCCCATCACTCTGCTCAACACAGATTTGAAAATTTTGGCCAAAGTAATAGCCGAGAGGTTGGCGCTTGTCATCGATAAACTGGTCGACAAGGCGCAGACATGCGCCGTGCCGGGCAGAAGCATCCATGACAACCTCCACCTCATGCACTACATCATGGACAGGGTAGTTAAGGATCCTGGCATGGGTGGGGCGCTGATCAATTTAGATCAATCTAAAGCCCTCGATAGGGTCGACCATCGATACCTGGCGGCCGTCCTCAGGGCAACTGGCTTTGGTCCCGTCTTCCGCGGTTGGATCGCTGCCTTGTATAGCGGCATCCGATCGGTAATTCGGGTAAACGGTCACCTGTCAAAACCGTTCGACATCACGCGTTCGGTCCGCCAGGGATGTCCCCTGTCGGCGCTTCTGTATGTATTGACGCTCGAACCACTACTGCGGAAGCTGGCGACACTGAGGGGTATCCCACAAGAGCTGGGTTGCGGGACGAGCGTGTCTGCATATGCGGACGATGTCACCGTCATAGTGTCGAGCGAAAAGCACGTCGAGATGCTAGGCGGGACACTTAAAGAATACGAAACGGTGACAGGAGCAAAAATTAACCCAGAAAAGTCAGTGGGTTTGTTACTCGGCACCTGGAGAAGCAAGCCCATACCGTCCAACAGTGACTCCGTAGTGGGACGCTGGACGGACGGACCGGTTAAACTGCTCGGGGTCTGGTTCAGTCCGGACCTCCAAATGGATAAGAACTGGGACGAGATCACCAGTAGAGTGATCAAACTCAGCCAAACATGGGCTGAGAGAAAGTTATCTCTAAAAGGCCGGGCGGAGGTGGCTAATGTGTATATCGCATCAGTCATCGATTACCGCCTGACCGTCGTGCCTTGTCCCGATGCCACCATCACGAAACTAGAACGCATACTTTTCCGCTTTCTGTGGAAGGGTGGCGTTCCGATGGTGAGGCGATCCATTTGCTGTCAACAACCGTTACATGGAGGACTGGGGATGCCGTGGTTAATGATGCGCAGACATGCGCTGAGACTGCGGCATCTCTGGAACTTCATTGACGACGGTGAACAGGTGTGGGCGCCGTTTGTGAGGCACGCCTTTCCGCAGCTCGTCTCACTCACCGAACTGCAAACATGGATCAGGAAGAGACCGAAACTGGGCGATTGGCACCGCGAGTGTCGCCAAGCTCTACAACAGCTCTGCCGTCCGCGATCAAACTTGTGCAACTTCCAAACGACCAATGCGTTCTATAGAGGACTAGTGGAGGGGAGGTCTGACGACACTCTCGGGGCAAACCTGGGTGTCGACGAGAAATTCCTAACCCGCCTTTTCAAGACGACGTTCGGGCCGGGGCCTATGGATAATTTCCAGAGATCCCTGGCTTGGCAATGCTATCGAGACGCACTACCAGTTCGAGAGAAGATCTACAGACACGGTTCGAAAACCACCGGACCGACCTGCCCGAGATGCGGTCAGAGCGACGAAACCGTTCTGCACGCACTCGTGCAGTGTCCAGATATTTCAGAGCTGTGGACCTTCGTCGAACGGCTGTTGTCGCGCGTGGGACGAGCCCACTTATCAGCCGAGTCTATCGTGAATATTGTTCCGCCACCTTCCTTTAAACGGGAAGGAAAAACGGTTTTTGTAACACTGATAGCTATGGCAAAAGAATGCGTGTGGTGGACGCGTTTGAAAGGTCTACAAACAAACACTTTCCTCTCTGGTCAGTCCCTCGTCAACTTTTTCAAGTACCACTTGAAAAGGAGGATGAGGATAGAGAGGAAAGTGTTGTCGAATGAAAGTTTCAATAAAAAATGGGTAAATGTGGCAAGAATGGTAAGAATGAAAGACGACACCATTTTAAGCATAGACTTGTAACAAAAAGAGACAAAAAGAGAGAAGGTACTTACTTTCATGTACCTTTAAAAAAAAAGAAGCCTGAGGTGACCGTGGTCTTTTCCGTAGGCTTTTCTCTCCACGGATAAACCTAATCTGTTCCCCGTTTTTTACATTGACTGTGATACACGATCCCTATTGATCACCCCCCACCCACGTTTTTTTTGTTTTTTTTTTCTTCCCTCGATCCCTTTTGATCGAAATCCCCACCTTTTTGTTCCGCGATCACTTTTGATCGAAATTATCCGCCCCCCCCAAAGAAAAGCTCTACTTTGTAATTTGTCCATTTTCTGTATTTAGCCCTGTGTGGCTATAATAAAAATATATCTATCTATCTATCTATCTGTCTGTCTTTCTGTCTACCTATCTATCTATCTATCTATCTATCTATCTATCTACATGTGCATGCATGAACACAGACAGTCAAATACACACACACACGCACACACACGTACACATAGACCCGTATATGTATATATTCAAATTTGTCCCGAACCTAGGTCACTTTAAGCTAGAGTTTATATGGTTTGTTAAGCGTTAATCTGTCGAAGAGCTAACCCTTATCTAGTACTTACACCCTTTTTTTAGCTAGTCTACAGCAATAAGAATGAAGTAACTTTCTCAAAGTCACACCGCCTCGATCTGAAAATCGAACCCATGAACTAAGGTCTAGAGCTTAACACACAAACATCTGCACCACGACCACGGACATATACATACACACACACATTCGCACTTCAACGCACCTCACACTCTCACTCAGACGCCCCCATGTGTGTGTGTGTGTTTGTGTGTATTTGATATTTCAAATATTGGCGAATTGATGCGTGTACTGCTCTAGTTTCCTTTAACTTTTACTTCGTGTCATTAATGATATGAAAGGAAAACCTCAACAGAAATTCGTAAATGATTGTTTTGACTAGAAGCAGCGATCAATATATTTCAACTTATTTGAACGCCCCGAAAAGAGAGAGAGAAAAAAGAGATAAAATGGAGCCAGTATAACAATATAATAACATAAATGATATTTCTTACAATTTCGTTATTGAATTATCAGTACCATAGTAGGCTATATTCGGCAACGTTTAACAAGCGAATGATTAGAAACTTGAGCAATTTTCTTTGTATTCGTCTGACTATTTTCTTAATATTTTGTATATGAAAGAAAAAAAAATTGTATACACACACACACACATGCATGTGTGTGCGTGTGTAAGCGTTTGTATATGCATGTGTGTGTATGTGTGTTAGTATGTATTAGATTTCTTTCTTCTATTGCCTTAAACATCATACATAGCGAGAAACTCTAACCAGTGACGGAGTGAACCTTCTGCTTTTAAATAATAAATCAACTCTACAAAATACACTTATCACTCTTTCTTCTATTGAATTTTTAAACATATATTTTGAGTATTTATGTATTGGTTAACATGTACCTGTAAAGAACTCAATATACATGTAAAGGCTTAACATTTTATTGATACGAAATCCAGGGTTTTCTAACTTTCGCCGAAATCTGATCGAGTTGACACATTTTTACTAATTTTCGAATACTGCAGGTGATATATTTTCTCCAAGATTTCTTTAAGGTATTTAAATTTGATTCGTGGTATTTTGTTTATTTTCTCTGTTTATTTAGATATTGTTCATACAATCTCTTACAATGAAATTCTCTAATACGAGAGTTCTGTCAAAAGTAATCAAGTTATCATAATTTTTAGTGACTGACATAGAAGGTTCAAATTGCACATAGAGTAACTCCACCTCAATAGTATCTCTTCTTATTTGTCATCATTGCAAGTAAATAATGGATTCCGGGAAGGAAGCAATCTGTCATCATTGAGTTCTCAACGAAGAAGGGGTTCATTCTGTCCGATATCCACAAATATCTATCTCTGCACATTGCTTTCTCAAGCAATGTGCAGAAATGGATAAAGTCTAAACTGCATCAACTGGCAGGAATCGCCAGCGAGTGGAGGAATTGATTCGTGCAGAGGGGTAAGTCACAGTCTGTAACTTTACTGCACATGTAGATTAAGGAGTCACAATGCATTACAGAACCTAGTAGAAGACACTACGTATCGCAAAGCGAGGGCAAAGTTAATATCTTGGCAGCTGACATTCAATTCGAAGAAGATAAAATTGGGGGTCTGCTCTGATCTTGTGAAAGTTTTCTTTCCTGATGTCTAGGCATGAAGCGGACATATGCGACCCAGAAGTAAAGTCCCAGTCCCTAGAATAGCGTCGCACTTCTTCAAGGCCCAGGATTTTCAAGAGTCAGTAAGTGACACAGAAAATCACAGTGATTGTTTAGTGGGGATGATAAAGACATTATTTTCCTTGATTATCTGGAATATGGCCATACCATGAGCAGAAAGCATTACATAAAGACACGCAAAAAGCTTATATAAGTCATTAGAAGGAAGACAGAAGAAAAATCTGAAAATGCTCCACATTTACCGAACAGTACGAGTCCACACATAACTTTGGCAACAAAAGTAGGCAATCGGCAAAGTGAGCTGGGAGGTGGTCGACTATCCGTTGCGCAGCCCGGATCTGGCATCCTCCGCCTTCTACCTGTTCGGTCTAATGAAGGACAGTATTCGTGGACAACAATTTGATGATATAGAAGAAGTGAAGGTATCTGTCAGGAAGTAAATACAACAGTGCACACCTGAAAATTATCAAAGAGAATCCGAGGGTTGGAGTTGATGATGGCCCAAATGCATTGCTTTTGATAGAAGCTATAAGTAGTACATTTTTATGGAGGAAAAGTCTCGTTATCAACATGTGCAATTTGAACGATTTTGTCAGTAAATGAAAAAAATTATTAAGCTCATTTTCGTATTACTGTCGGTAGAACATTCGTATTTATCCTGTGTTGAGGGTCAGAGTGAGATCTGCAACGGATGGTATATATATACACACACACACACACACATATATATATATATATATATATATATATATATATATATATATATATATATATATATATATATATATATATATATATATATATATATATATATATATATATATATATATATATATATATATATATATATACATATATATATATATATATATATATATTAGTACCACATTTAATCTTTTGATTAAATCTATATTATTATTATTATTATTATAATATATATATATATATATATATATATATATATATAAAGCAATATACAAATAGGAATTTTTTAATTCCACAATTAGAATACATTTGTCTTAGTTATCCTAATGTAATAGCAATTACATGAAGCAAGAATTCAATAGAAACTTGAGCGAAGTATATAATTTGTATATTGTTCAGATGTGGTGAAGTCGTTACTCGGAGTTTCTTCAAGTAACTACATAGTATCTCTGTGTTTGTTATAAACCATAACATCACCAGACAACCCCATCCAAATGCGCAAGTCGTCACTTCAATGACGACTTTGCAAGTAGTTATTGCTTGTTATAACAGCGTAGTGAAGGAGAACAGTTTACTGCTAAGGTAGAGATTCCATTGGATTGATTAGGTGACAATTTTCATATTATTTATAAAAATAATTACTAATTTCGCAAACAGTATGCGGTAAAACGTGGGAGTGGTGATGACGAGAAGAATGTAGGTTCATGGATTCAAATCAGATAGACCCATGGTGGTACTTGAGGCTCCAGGTAGGCTTGTATGTTTTGTAATTACACATGAACACACTATCAGCCACATAATCTTAATGCACAAGCCCTGTGTATTTGCTGGCAGGCTGCCATGTGCGTGGTGGAGAATACTATCTCAAAGTGCAGAATATTAATGACCATGACTTTCAGGTGTTTTAACAACCAGCACTTTGAGAGAGTATTCTCTACCTCACCATTCGCAGCCTACTGGCAAATACATTCCACTTATGTGTTAAGTATATGTGGCTGATAATATACATACATACATACATACATACACACACACACACACACACACACACACACACACACACACACACACACACACACACACACACACACATATATATATATATATATATATATATATATATATATATACACGTGTGTGTATGTATGTATCGTGTATGCATATATTACTTGAGTATTTATTTGTGAACCAATTCTTTTATCGGAGAGTGTGAACATTATTAATAATTTCATGCTTAATTAGTAGAAAATACATCTTTGATCGCTATACATCTCCTTCTGGTAAGGTTACTGAAACTATCAGCACTTTACCTCTCAAGCATACAAAGTTTTCGAAATGTCGATTGATAGTTTATTTTTCAAAGCATATTATCAATAATGATGCATAATCTTCAAAGTAGATACATTGCAAGTATCTAAGAGACGATCGATGATACCAGGTCAAGAGATTTTCTGGTCGCACATTGACTATAAGGGACTTCTCATTCTCATATAATATATGAATATTAAAAAAAGACACGATTCTCTGAATGATTTATTTAAGATACGATAATAATGAAAGCAGGCTACTTAATCTACTTAGGAATATCATATTTGGTGGCTGAGATAGCTTTTGCTCCGTGTTTCTGATTATCTTGATTATCTTGTGTTTCATATATATTTAATAGAATAGAAAATGGTCCTTAACACTCTATCTGTTAATATCTATTATTGCGAAACCGGGCGGTGAGATGGCAGAATCTTTAACATGCTGGGTAAAATGCTTAGCGGCATTCCATCCGTTTTTACTTCTGCGTTTTTACTTCGGCTTTACCTTACATCCTTTCGGGGTCGATCAAAAATAAGTACTAGTTGAAAACTGGAATCGATTTAATCGACCTACCCACAACCAGAAATTGCTGGCCTTGTGCCAAAGGGTAAAACTAATATCTTTTATTGTGAAATATGCTGCACTAGTATATTCAGCACAATTCTTCGTTTCTTTGAGTAGAAACCCAGTTTAAGATGCTTATTTAGCTTATTTCTCTATAGGATATCGGTATGCATTGCAGCAGCATCATCCCAGATGCGTAAACACTATTCCATTCTAAGCTTCACTTGAGTCCTGGAGAAAGTCAGAAGCTGTTAAGGGTTGAAATATCTTTTTGTTTTAAAGAGAAGGACTAGTGTTTGTTATACAGTCATAGCCATGATAAGAATGTGTTTTCGTCAGGTGAGATCCTAGGTAATATTAAGGCACAGCATTGAGAGCAACTACGAGGACCCTAGCAGAGTACCGCTCGTGTTTAGAGGTGGTGTAGTGTTATGCTGTCTTTATTGATACGCATAGTGCTTATTTATATTTGTTGGAACTCAAGTAAATGCGTTGCTGAAAAAAAAACAAAAAAAACACGAGCAGTTGAAAGGGATACAAGGCATACATTTCCTGGTGTACTTCATCTTTTTTAGGGATCGGCAACAATCCTAAATACTGGAGGCTGGTTACAAAGCTAACTGAAAGTTAAATAAAAATTGACTGATGCATGTCTTTAAAAGAACATTTCTTGCATTCAAATATTGATGGTTTCAGTGAAATATTAAGTGATGTTAGTAAAGGGCACAGTGGAAGATTTCATCCAGACCTTGCAGCAATACAAAGAAAATAGCAAGACCACTGAAAAACTGCCATGATGGGAGTTGAAAGAGTTGAAAGCGTTTACATAAGAAAAGAGTTACTTTCAAAGCACTTCTAATTTCTAACTTCTTCCATATTTTCTGTGTTTATCAATTATTTTATTTGTTAATTACATTAAATGGAAAATTGCGAGTAAATTATACATAAAGTTTCAAGTTTGTCAGTAATTTAACCTGTTAAATAGATGTTCGGAAGAATTTAAACAAATTAAACATAAACTTGATTTATTTTTCTCTCAACATGGGAATAAAAATGAAATCAACACTTAATCCTCGGAGAGGCTTGCATCAAATAATTAAAGAAAACAATTTAAAAATATTTTTCGAAAATGTCGATGATAGGTAGAAGCTAAGATCGTTTTGATCTCAGTGGCAAAACAACGTACGGACGCAACAAAAGATTCAGGTAAACAAAACACTGTATGGTCCGACGATTGTAAACAAATTTAGCTGCCTCGAAAATTGATCAAAATATTAAATTGGCTTATCCAGTTTAATTTAATCCCCAATATTATTGGGTTTATAAGCAGTGTGTTCGTGGATAGTTGGAGAACGTGCACAGTTGCGGTGAACGTTTCCAACAAGAATCGAAATACGTATCCAGTTGTTTAATCATTTTTCTGTTTACAGACATAACATGTAGATGAATTTTTTTTATAACAGCCATAACACAGTGATAACTAAAAAGCAGGCATGGCTGTGCGAATAGGCACAAACGTGGCCATGTGGTAAGGAGTTTGCTTCCAAACCACATGGTTCCGGATTCAGTCCCACCACGTGGCATCTTGGGCATGCGCCTTCTGATATAGCCTCGGGCCGACCAAAGCCTTGTGAGTGGATTTGATAGACGGAAACTGAAAGAAGCCTGTCGTTTATAAATATGTATATATATCTATGTTTGTGTCTTTCTGTCTGTCTTGTCTCCCATCACTGCCTGACAATCGGTGCTGGTGTGTTTACATTCCCGCAACTTAGGAAAAAAGAGACCAATAGAATCAGTACCAGGCTTTAAGAATAAGTACTGGGGTCGATTCGCTTGATTAAAATTCTTCAGCATGGTCGCAGTTTAATATCTGAAACAAGTAAAAGATAAAAAAATAAAAAACATTCAGATACAGAAATAGAATGAGAAAGGGACTTCGTTATATCTATCTGTCTGTACACACACACACACACGCACGCGCATGCACACACACACGCGCATGCACACACACACACACGCACGCACACACACACACACACACACACACACACACACACAAACACACACATTCTCTCTCTCTTACACACACATGCGCATGTCTGTATGTATGAAAATTTATAAACGTATATAAGCATGGTCATATATAATTTATGCATATGTACATATAAGCATACACACGAAGGTACTTACTGACACATACAAACGCACAGATACGCACAAAATCTTGAACGTGTGTGCGTGCAGGTGTATTTGTGCATCACTATGCATATAAGGATATATTTGTAATGCATTCAGAAATTCTCACAATAATGGTATAATGTATACCACGCACGTACAATCCACTCGTAAGCGCACACATACCGACATGCATACGCATATAGACACTTCATCACGCATACATCAAATATTTACATAAAATATGTTACATGTCTTGTTTCCTGTTGTAGATATATGTGGTTGATAATAATCATCTATAGGCTATTTGGCTTTAATTTTCCTTTTAAGAATGAATATCTACAGGAAGAAATTTTGTTTAAAACGCTAATATTTATGAGAACGGAAGTGCAATGAATATTAATGTATTTAACAATTATGATACTAAATATTATTGGATAAAACATATGAAATTGCAGCCATGACGTCTCCAATGCTCCTCCAGCTAATAAATTGGTGGTGGATATGAAAACATAAATTGCTTGACTAAATATGTGTATAGTGTTTAGTTACGATCATTCACATTCTTAGTTCAGTTCAGATTCCAGATTCTTTTGGTTTTTCTCTTCATTAGGTACGATAAAATACGAAGTAATATCAATATAATTTTTTCATACATGCTTCCAACTATTTTGTGTCTTTGTACCAAAACTAAATATCAATGTTACTAAGCCAACCACAGCGTTTTTGGAATCGGAGTTAAAACAGTATAATTAAAAGTCATACGATATCCTTTTCCTTATCTGCTACAACCACTATAATACATTATAGTTTCTAACATTGGCACAAAGCCACGTATTTGAGTAAAGGTATAGGCGGTTAAGTTGACACTTGCCTGCTACTTGTTCCAACGAACCCAAAAGAACGAAAGGCAAAACTGACCTCAGCAGGATTTGAACTGAGAATGTAGAGAGGCGTAATTAAATTCTACAAGGTATATAAAAATATGTTTATAAGAATATATATGTAATGCATTCAAAAAGTTCTCACAATAATGATATAAATATATACAATGCATATAAAATGCACGTACAATCCACTCGTAAGCGCACACATGCCGACATGCATATCTATATAGACATTTCATCACGCATACATAAAATATTTGCATAAAATATGTGTTACATGTCATGTCGCCTGTTGTAGATATATGTGGTTGATAATAATCATTTATAGGCTATTTGACTATGACTTTGCCAGTCAAAGTCGCAACCCAGCTGTAATAATATGAGTTTTATTTTGTGACAAGAGTAAAATTTCTATGATACACTATTGTTAGAGATGTTTTAGTTATGACAACCGAGTATTTTATTCATTATGTGTCCATTTTGAAGGCGGTGAGCTGGCAGAAACGTTAATATACTGGGCGAAATGCTTAGCGGTATTTCGTCTGTCTTTACGTTCTGAGTTCAAATTCCGCCGAGGTCGACTTTGTCTTTCGGGGTCGATAAATGAATTATCAGTTGCGTACTGGGATCGATCTAATCGACTGACCTGCTTCCCCAAATTTTCGGGCTTTGTGCCTAGAGTAGAAAAGATTATGTGTCCATTTCTCAGAGTGAGGGATATATCAATCTATTCTTATGATGTAAAATTAGACCTTTTGGTGTTTAGAATAATCGAAGCTCAAAAAAAGCAATAAAGGAAACGGAATATTATTAGCGATAACGATTCATAGCATTTAACTATTCCTTCTAATTTTGCTATAAGTTTCCTAAAACTTATAGATAAGTATTTCCCGTAAACATTAGATGTTATATGATCTTAAACAAAAATAGCGTTAAGTTGCAATAAAAAAAGTGTAGCTTCCATTGCCAGTAAAAAACAAAAGAAAACTTTCAAGTACGAATGTCTCAAACCGTTTCTTCTATTTAATTACAAACGTCCAAATACCTGCATTCTCAGTGGTATGTGTCTTTTTAAAATGTCTGAAACTTATTTAACTTATCTAAATATTGTTTTGTAAATAACAGAGGAACGAAAAGCCAAATATAGCTGATTGAAAATCCATTCTTGTAAGTTTACTTTCAAACACATAGAAAGATACATCGCTACCATACTCTCGAAATATTTATGACATTTAACGGATGATAATACTAATAATTATAAAATCGATTGTTCTGTTACAGAATATACGTGCCCTTAAACGAATAGCGAAGTATAACATCATAGAGAAGTATAACATCATAGTGTAACTTTTTGAAATTTAAACAAACGACTGGAGTCTAAGAATTCTTGCAGAAACCTCCATCAATACTCATATAAGCATGTCAAACTATCAGTCGGTTAAAACAGTCCATTTCGCCACATTCTTTCGATACATTGGAAACTTCCATTTTTGCTTCCCATTATCATTAATGAGCAACATAACCTAGTATTGTTTGTAGACATTTGAGTAAAAACTGTCGAAATGTCTCATAATATAACTGCCACCATTCTTTTGTGCTCAGGGTCTGCATCCGTGCCCTGAAAGATTTCTCAAATCATTAGTTTTACGCTTTTTTTCAAAATATGCAGTAAAAAATCGATTGCCCTGTTACGGACCAAACGTATTCCTACACGAATAGCATGAATTTTGATTGTCGGAGACGTTTAACACCCTAATGTAGCCTTTTGAAAAATTTAAACAAAAGACTGGAATTGGACAATTCTTGCAGAGATCCCGCCAAATATACGGCAAATGTTGGATCCTGTTGGATCAAGCAAAGCCTAAATTTCACTATATCTAGTGGTGGAAATACTAGTTTAGCTGATGGGTGTCTCATCTACTTCAAACTATGAAGTCATTTAGTAGATGACTATATTTAGCAAATGATTAGAAACCTCATAGTCTATGCTCGTTTACATATCTTTCCTTCAGTAAATATATGGGAAGAAACGAAGGAAGGAAAAACAATAGCTAACTATAGTTAGCTTTCTGAGGCCTTGTCCTATCATGGTATTAACAGAGGCTGTATAGAAGAGATTTTCATCTTTGGGAGCTCACTATATTCACAAGAGTTTCTTAATCATTTATATATTGTTGGATGTACATCAAAATGACGTTGCATGCATTATTGGTAATTTCTATGTTCTAGACCTGGCATTAACACTTCCTAAGTTCGTGAATTTTCGTATGTAAAATTGACCTGTACGAGTTTTCACCCTTAAGTCGTATACTCAAACTGTAACCTGAGTATTTTGGCTGCTCAAAAATGTAAAAATGTTAAAAAAGAATAATTGGTATGCGTTAGTTTGTTGCGAAAAGCAGGAGGTATGACATTTTGAAACAGGACCCTTTCTCAGAGAAGGTTAACCAACGTTTTGTGAACTTTCTACAATGCCATACAATGCCACACAATGCCATACAATGCCATAAAAAAGAAACTAATAGTAGAATGAGCACAGAGAAAGAAAATACAGAGAAAACAATATACGCCTCAGTAATAGAAAGAAATTTTGTATAAGGAACATTTCGCTGTTAGCTCCAGAATCTGAAATATTCAGTATATACTTAGTAAGGAAAATATACTGTAATATTCAGTATATACTTAGTAAAGAAAAACATTGGATAATTGCAAATTTTGCAACAAATATCAGCTTTGTGATGTAATTGGGAAAAGTCGAGACATTTAACCGTTAAATGTAAACTAAGAAAATCTATAAGCATGTGAGAATCTAAAAGATTCTTTCAGTTTCACCAGGAAAATATCTAAATTATTGTTATTGGTGTTATTTATGCGGAAGTTAGAATCGATTGAGGAAACCTACAACGTAAGTTGTTCAATTCGTCTTTTTTAATAGATCTAACGACTGTGTTGAAGTGCCCTCAGTCCTCATGGATACGAAATTATTATTTGAAGTCTCTAGCAGAAAAATAGATCATGAAATTGTGGAAAATGAAGGGACAAAATCATTCAGATTTTTAACTTCTAAAGAGACCTGTTCATAGAATACAAATCTAAAATAAAAAACGTTACAGGTAGGAAAACTGATGAGTTTGTAAGATGCCGTAACTATAACGAATAACGCATTTTCAACTATTAATAATTTCTCAGAATTTTGTATTAGAAATTAAGAATATGATAAGTTACAACTAATACAAAAATACCGGCAAATGAAATAAATTATTCTGCAATAAGAAAGAGAATCCTTCACGGTTAAATTTATCTTAATTGCGAACGGTTTTGCCTATGGAGACCGAAACCTTGGTATTTTCCAATATAACTCCGTTAATTGAACACATTTAACTTCACTGATGCAGTTAATGCCCTTGAGGGAAGGGTGAAGGACAGAGGATATTATTTTCCAGTTTCCTATAAATCTGGATACTTCTTCCAGTTTCAGAGATCAATAATCATTTGTCAATTGTCGTACAATATGTTGTATCCATTGTCTTACTTATATTTTCATTGGTTTACTTTTGCAGTTCCTTTTTTTTTTTAAAGCTATGTAATTGAATTATCTCAGAAATATATCTATTCTTGTTTAATATCCCACACATAAATATATTTATTACTATTTGATATCTCACAGCAATATGTTGGATAAGATTATTTGACACCACATAGAAGTATACATTTATAGAAAAGCATAAAAATGAAAATAAAGGAAACTAAAATTTAAAATCAAACAAATAAACAAAAATAAAAACTGCCACTAAGCAGTTATTGGTGAATATGTGAGATATTTCCTTCATTTAGATATAAATTATTAGACATCAGTTATGTGCTACAGAAGAGACGGGTAAACTATCTGAATAACCAGAATATCTTTGTCTGCATTTACTTTAAGATTGTTTTTCATTTATAGATGTTTACTGGCATCTGGAAACAATTGAAGTGTATGGTTTACAATACTCTGTATATGTGTGTGCCTATGGGCGTGTGTCAATTTATGTCTTCTCACACACATGGTTTTATATGTATACGTATGCATATATATATATATATATATATATATATATATATATATATATATATATATATATATATATATATATATACACATATAAATAAATAGATATCTATGTATGTGTATATGTATGTGTTTATGTGTGTGTGTTTGTGTGAGTGTGTGCGTTGGTAAATATCTATATATGTTTACATCTGTTCAGATATCAGTATAGATACATGCATACACACACACACACACACACACACACACACACAAAGATATATATACATGTATACACACGTGCATGCACACTCAAAAAAAGAAATAGAGAGAAAGAGAGAGAGAGAGAGAAAGGGAAAGAAAGAGAGAGAGAGGAAGAAAGAAAGAGAAAGAGATGGTGGGTTATATGTGATTTAAGAGATGCTTGATAATCAATGGATTTAATCTCATTTGAAAAAAAAAAAAATAACACAGTCGTTTGGTCTATCTGCAAACATCATTTGATAAATCATAAATATTTGCGGTCCAGCAAATAAGTCGACACTTGAAAACTTTCATTACTGATTTATGCACAAAGTGAGGCATAATCTTGGCAACTTTAGTACAATTTGCTCACTATTCTCAAAAGTACAGTAGATCAAACTGACTTTTTTTTAATATTCTCTGCGTATGTGAGTGTTATGAAATAGGTGTATCAGCGTTCGTTTGATTTGTAGTATGTACATATATTTTTTGGTGTTTGTTACTGACATATTCTAGTGTCAATATTGAGTGACGAGGTTTCAGTACATTTAAGTCTGCAGTTATTTAAAATTGAGTGTTTAAATAATTTTTTTTTCTTAGATGTTGGAATATTATTTTTAGTCAATATTTAATCATAGCATTTGGTAATTAGAATAAAGCAAGAGAAAAGTCATGATAACGGATGGTAAATAAGCTGTTTCAATACTTGCTTGGCACTATTCCATTTCATTTGAAGTATTCAAATCAAAAGGGGAATTTAGACGTGGTCGCTAAAAATAACAACTTAATTTCCTACCCTGCAAATAATTATTAGAAAAACATTACCCAGTGTAACACTGCATGAATTGAACAGATACACGACAATGGTTGGAATGTCTTTGATAATAGGTCTGATGAATCACAACTGAGTCGGAGGTAAGCAGAAGCAAGAGTAAGAAGAAGAAGAAGAAGAAGAAGAAGAAGAAGAAGAAGAAGAAGAAGAAGAAAAAGAAGAAGAAGAAGAAGAAGAAGAAGAAGAAGAAGAAGAAGAAGAAGAAGAAGAAGAAGAAGAAGAAGAAGAAGAAGAAGAAGAAGAAGTTCAACAACGACAAGTAACACCACCAACAACAACAATAACCTGTGTCACTAATGTAATCAAAACTTCAAGTTTCACGAACCCATCCACGAGCACTTACGTGGTTACTCGATCGGATGGAAATAGTTGCTAAATCCTCTTAAAAATCACATAATAACCTGTATATATATATATATCATTATTAATAAATTTCAGGGTAGCAAAAAAATTTAGAAATTCTTTTTGCTACCAGTGGTCTAGCGAGAAGAAAAAACTAGTCAATAGACTACATATTATTCATATAAATACATACAGTGTACATTTAAACACATAAGAGAAATGTCCATAATCGCTAGAAGGAAATTATTCCTAAGTGTGGTTTGGAGTTTGACTGCTCCTTCTAGCGGGTTAGATGTCCAATTATGGACATCTCTCACATTTGTTTAAATGTACACCGTATATATATATATATATATATATATATATATATATATATATATATATGTGTGTGTGTGTGTGTGTGTGTGTGTGTGTGTGTGTGTGTGTGTGTGTGTGTGTGTGTGTGTGATGAGAGGATAGTCGTGAGCGTGCATTCGCGCTTTTGTATGAATGTCTATAACGATAAATATATATGGTAATAGATATGTAGGTTTTTTCTATTTAAGCAAAGTATATAACATGTAAACTGGATAGTATCCAATATCAATCAATCAATTTTTTTTCTTTCATATTAGCTCCTAATCTCTCTGGCAAAATCTTTCCTTACACCACCTCACTCCCCCGTATCTCACTCTTTCTCAACCCATTTTCAAATTTGGGTGAAAAAGTAAAGAAAAAAATAATAATATAAAAATAAGAAAACTGAAACAAAACCTTCCATTCGATGTATATCATAATGATTAATATAACACTATGCATTCCAAATTCGCTGGGGTCTTACAATTTTACGAGTTCAAATTGATGAAATATGTACTAGAGGTGATTTAATTCAGCGGTTCTCAAACTAGCATATACTAGGCCACCCACAAATATTAGGGAAATTTTTTGCTCCCTGACCGTTCTTTATTAACGAGAACGTAAAATACTGTTTGCATTTATATAAACCTTCTTTATTCAACCTTGGTGCTAGAAAGTTTTAAATATTCGAAGTATATTCTTTTATCTTTCTAATTCTGGCACAGGATAGCAAGTTCAAGAGTAGGGAGACAGGTTGATTACATTGATGTACAGTACTTAGGTGGAGGCGCAATGGCCCAGTGGTTAGGGCAGCGGACTCGCGGTCATAGGATCGCGGTTTCGATTCCCAGACCGGGCGTTGTGAGTGTTTATTGAGCGAAAACACCTAAAGCTCCACGAGGCTCCGGCAGGGGATGTTGGTGAACCCTGCTGTACTCTTTCACCACAACTTTCTCTCACTCTTACTTCCTGTTTCTGTTGTGCCTGTAATTCAAAGGGTCAGCCTTGTCACACTGTGTCACGCTGAATATCCCCGAGAACTACATTATGGGTACACGTGTCTGTGGAGTGCTCAGCCACTTGCACGTTAATTTCACGAGCAGGCTGTTCCGTTGATCGGATCAACTGGAACCCTCGACGTCGTAAGCGACGGAGTGCCAACAACAACAGTACTTGGATGGTACTATTTTATCCACCTCGGAAGGGTGGAAAGCAAACCTGACCTCGGCAGAATTTGAATTCAGAACGTAAGCAAAAAGAAATACTGCTGTTAGCTTACTGCCTACAGCTCGAAACATAATATTAGAAGTATAATACCAAACAACGGAACCATATTTTTCGCCCTCTTTTCGATCTCCAAAGAGCGTTCCCACAGATTTTGAAACACTAAATTCATCATCCTGTCCTCTGTCCAAAATGTGGGCGTTGTGGATGTATGAGACATACGAGGTTTGATCAATAAATATCCAGACTGTCACCATTATAACAAAGCTAAAACACACAGGTTAAAGTCGCTTAGCCCAGATTGCTCTTGGACTCTGCTGTGCATGCGCACTACATTATAACATTCTAGCTCACTTCCGCTGTTTACAGCAGTACTTGGAAGGAACGTGTGTAGCGTGTGATCGTCACATTGACATTGACTGAGAAAGTTGTCATGTCGATACCTGCTCAGAGCCTATGCAAGTTTTCAGAAAGTATATGGAGAGGAGTGTATGAGCCGCACACAAGTGTACGAGTGGTTCAGACGTTTCCAACATGGCCGAAAAGATGTCGATAGTGACGAACGTTCTGGGAGACCCGCAGCCAGTAGAAGTGAGAAAAACATCGCAGACGTGCGTGCAGCTGTGAGGGGAAATCGTCGAATCAATATCCATGAGTTATCAGAGGATGTGCAGATTAGTTACGGTTCAGTTCAGTCCATTATCACTGAAGATTTGGGGATGCCAAGTTCGCGTGTCTGCCAAGTTTGCGCCAAAACTGCTTTCAGCTGACCAAGAAGACACTCATGTTCCCGTGTGTGCGTGCGCGCGTGTGTGTGTATAAACTTACTTGGAAATGGATACGTGGCGTTCAATCATATAATGATATAAATAAAAAATATATATACACACACATTGTGGAATAGTCAGTCACACGGCTTTTCAAGGAACAGTTCAATCACTCTGTTTTGAAAACTGAATACTCACAGTCGAACCGATGGACAACCATTTACAATTTTAAAGGACTTGACTACTAGGAAATACATATGCTTGGCCATCGACAAAAATATTGTAACATCGGTGGTCGTATACAAATCAGCGATCTCTAGATGCCTCTGACAGTGAACATGAAATAATACTGCTGTTGCAGGTTAAAATAATAATTTAAAAAAAACTCGAGAGAAATGGTGATGTTTAGCGTCGGCAACAATTAATAGAAGTGTTCGCGTAAAAGTTCTGCATCCTGGCTTGCTTGTGAGAAGTTACTATAACATTTCTAGTCCTTACGGACTGTGAGAATGACAAAGTTGTGTCGTAGCTTTGGTTAAAGGCTGTTGTTGATGATTGTTAATCAACGCTGGTCAAAGACATTCACGTTCAAAATCATTACAGTCTTGAACATCACTGGTCTTATTTTCAGACATAATGTATCTAGGACTGCATTATCTAATGTTGTCTTCTGTTTATTAAAGTAATAGAGAATGATTTGTGAAATATATAGTTGCATCTTCTAGCAGGTCGAACAACTATAAGGAAACTATGACATTGGTTCAAAACTCTCTTGTTTCTTACACAATTACAAGGACACAGATTTGTAATGATAGACTAAACTATGTTAATGGCACTTTTATTATTGACATGGTGGTATAAGAGGCAAAGTCTCCCCTAGTGTGACCTGAACTGCAGCTGTAAATATATGTAATTATACAGAGCTGAGCATACGTTCAGGACTACTATTTCTACGTCTTCTTTTATCTTGTATCAGAAAATCCTTTTAAGGGAATAAGGATTATTTTTATATTGGCACCGTCACATATTAGTAGATCAAGAGTTTAGACGAGCCATTGAATCGATCCTCGCATTTTAATGGAATTCATGTTATAGGTAACGGAGTGATGGCAGTAAAAGTTGACCTCAGAGGAATTTGAATCCGAAACGTTAAATTACATAAATAATTCAAAGCATTTGTTCCGTCACTCTGTTGTTTTTGTAATATTAACGCTCTTCCATTTCCGAATAAACATCGAAATATTAACAATATAAAGACTAAAAACAACAATAATTGAAAAAAAAAAGCCAAAAACAAAATCTCTTTACAGTAAATATTTGTCAGGTTACTCATGCCAGATTAACTAATAATTGATTTTCAGAAATTATCCGCGGCAATTAGATTCTGGTTTGTTTGCCGACGTTTTCCAATCAAATTATTATTTTCGTTTTTGACTTGAATAAACGCAGGAGCCCCATATTTTAGAGTGAGAGAAAAAAAATGGATGTTCCGGCGGCGTTCATGTCGTTACTAACAGTAATGTTTTTATTAACACCATTAAGGCAATAGGTATTTAAATATACTTGAGATGTCGCTTCTGGTTAGTACATTATTAATTGCCACCTCAGATTTCTTTTAACTTCAGTAAGGATTTCATAAAGAAAAGCAACAATCCGTTTTAAACATTTTATACTAGAATAAGAGGTGTCTAAGAGGTGTCACCCATTTCAAACTTGTAATAGACAAAGTCTAAATCAGAGACTAAAAACTTTATGTGACATAATAAGGAAATTGTGATTTCAAGAGACTTCTCATCTTATCCATTTACGTTTGCCTCATCTCTATTTTCCATATCATACCATGAAATACAAGAACTGTAAGCTTTTAAATGAAGTGAAGTTTGCCAGAATATTTTTAGAAAAAAAAACACCACAAAAACCAAAAAAAATCATTGCAAGTGTGAGGTAGTAGCCGTCTAAGTCGAGAAGCCAAAGGCATTAGAATCGAAAATAAAATGAAATGGTTGTCAAAGTGGAAAAGAAACCACTTCGTTGTAACCACGACTCGCCGGAAGCTTATATCATACTCGCTGCTTTCTTGCAGCATTCAGTTAAATTAGTATTTAAATCTAAAAGATATTCTTGCGAAATAAATTACGTCATATATGAAATATATATGTGTGTGTGTGTGTGTATGTGTGTGTGTGTGCATGTGTATATATATGTGTGTGTGTATCAACATAGTCGGTATCTTTATTAGTCTTTCTTTCTTTCAGTTCCACGCCTACTCACTCCTTTACACCTACATTCTCATAGTTTCGATCTTTACTTATCTCCTTGTGTATTGCTTATCCCCTCACTCACTCACTCACTCACTCACTCAAGACCTTTTGATTTTGACTCACTCTGTCTTTTAATTTCTCAGTTCTTTTCTTTTGTCTTGGCATTAAAAGAAAACTAGAAAAGAACAACTTTTGTAAGATTAGAAAAATAAACAGACTAGCGTGAAGGTATTTAATATGATATTAATTTGAGTTGTGTATTTATTCAGTGGATGGATAATTTCTTTAACACATTTACACACATAGACACAAACATATATTTGAACACAGACTAAGACACCAATATATATAAATACAATCGCACATACACTTACACAAAGAC
>NC_142928.1:122689830-122694830 GCF_046866305.1 Octopus bimaculoides
GTTTGTTCCCCACCACCGTTTCACAACCGGTGTTGATGTGTTTATGCCTCCGTAACATAGCGGTTCGGCAAAAGAGACGATAAAAATAAGTACCAGGTTTAAAAAATATGACTAAGTATTGGGGTCGACTTGTTCGACTAAAATTCTTGAAGGCGGTGCGCCACAACAGCTGCAGTCTAATACCTGAAACAAGTAAAAGATAAAAGGTAGATGTTGTTATCGGTAATATCCTAACGGTTTTTCAAAATTTGAAACATGGGTTTTTGTTTGTAACAAATATGCACAGAAAAAACTAAATAAAAGTTGTTTTTTGTGGTTTAATCTATTTTATTGTGATTTATAAATATTTTTGATATTAAAACAAAATTAATGTTTTAATTAAACTTATAATTTAAATCAATTAACGGTACGATTTATTTACTTTATAAAATAATTTAGAATATTAATTAAAAAAGAGCCTATTCTGAAAGAGATGAAAAAGTAATAATATTATTTCACATTTAACGTCAATAAAATTGAATTAAGTTAATAAACCTAGACCAAAATTTCAACAATTTTGTTGAAAACAAATGTATATCTTATATATATATATATACACATTCATACATACATGCTCTTATGTTTTTTAATTATGGGATTTATTCCTTTAACATACTCAAGTCACTTGAAGAAAACAATATTTGGTAGCTTTCATAAAAACTATATTGAGAAGCATTTATATAATATAATATATATATATATATATAAAAGCAAACAAACTATATTTAGAGCAAGTAATCGGCAGGTTAACGATTAGTTGTGAATTCTATTGAAAGAAAAAAGAAAAATTCGCAGTAACGTGTCGAATTTATTACCAAATGGAAATAAATATTGTTTTATTTTGTAAAATTAAATTGATATGAACAGCAGACATCAGATTTTCAAAATGTACGGACATGTATGTAAGCATTATGGCGAGAGTAAGTTTTTCTGGTGATCAGTGTTTGATAATAAGAGGTTGGTAATTTTGAAACCTTTTAATTTGAAAATCTTTATATATAGTGTCATAAAAGTTTAGAATTTTATACAGGTAAAAATCAAATTGGTTTTATTTTGAGTCATATCTTTATTAAAGAAATATCACAAAACCTACATAAAATAACACTGGCTGTTACAGATTTGAGACAAATCAATAGTATGCGTACATGTATGTAAAGTACAAGTTGTCACCGAGAACATTCTGGTGCACGTTGAAATGAACTTAATGTTAAGTCAAAACTCCCCCTCCCCCCAAAAACCGTACAGAGAGCTTATGATATCCAATTGACATAAAATATTAAAAACACCCCGAAAATATCGGAATAGAAGCTAAAGTCAAAATAATTATAAGGTTATAAGGCAACATTAACGTGATATATAGATATATATATATAAACCGAAAGAAGTCACAACTTTGAATAAGGGTATATGTAGATTACACTATATTTGCCAAAGCGTACAACAAGTTGAATATAAAACATGCATATCAGATATCATTATCTTTTACAGAATTGTGTTATAAAGAATAATGCATGTGTATAAATTACATGTCATTATATATATACATAACACTTTGGTGTATGTTAATATAATGCTGATATTTTAATGTAAAAAATTATTTAAAAATATGAATATATTTTACAGATTTGGGTTATATCAGTAAAATTTTTGCGTTTAAATTACATATTACTTAGAGAATTTTCGTATATGTTGAGACAATGGCATTATACAATAGAATAATGTAAAGAAAACATTTAAATGTAATCTAGACAAGAAAAGTATAATGTAATATTTAAGTGGATTAAAATAGAGATAGTAAACAAGAAAGTAGAAATTTAAATAAAAGATTAGAAGTTTGAATGTGTAGGTGTAAAAGATGTATAATTTGGAACGAATGCAGGGTGTAAGAACATGTAATCAGTTTAATTACAGGCAGTAAAAAAACAAGTTGTAATCGAATTTACTACAGTAACGTGAATTTAATGAAGCTTAATAAATTGATGGTTTCATAGGAATTTGTAAGTTATAAATTTAGTAATTAAATAAAAATAAGAATGGTGGACAATAATTGAATCTAAGTTTAGATAATTATATAAAAGCATAAAATCGAAGATCTGGGTTTATCTGTTGGTATTTTATATAATCTCCATGTTTTATTACAAAAATGATAGCGAGTTGGCAGAATTGTTAGAGTGTTGGAAGAAATTCATCGCTGTAGTTTTCCCGGCTCTGTTCTCCTCGGTTTTAAATTCTGCCGTAGTCAACTAGTAGTCATTCCATCCCTTCGTGGTGGACAAAATAAAGTTACCTCCACCTCTCCAAGCTGTGGGCCTCGTGCCTAAATTAGAAATAATTATTACAAAAATGGAAAGCTGAATGACAGAAGAAATGAACTATGTTCGTGGAAATATAATTTTGTTGAAAATATATATTAGTGGCAGAGGTAGGATTAACACTGAGAAGTAGGTGAACTAGCAAAAGCGTTAGCACACCGGGAAAAATGCTTGGCAGCATTTTGCCCGCCCTTGCATTCTGAGATCAAATTCCACCGAGGTCGACCTTACCTTTCATCCTATCAGACCCGATAAAATAAGTGTTAATTGACTTCTGGAGTCGATGTAATCGACTTACATCCCCTCCCCAGTTGCTGGCCTTGCACCAAAATTTGAAACCAATATTTATCCCCACTTAAACGTGGATGTTCTGTTAGAACAAGCTATAATGTAGTAAATACCATGGGAGAAACTCTCATATTGCCTTGAGTGTTTCTCTCATGGTATCTATTGTTGTATAGTCTGTTCTAACAGAACAACCACGCTTAAATGGGGATGAATATAATTTTGTGGTTAATGATGACGATCCTTATGCTTAATACATATTCTATAAGAATAATAGTGGTCAGAAATTTTGGAGGAGTGGGTAAGTCGATTATATCACTCAGTTCTCGACTTATACTCATTTTATCGCCCACATGAGGATGAAAGGCAAAGTCAAACTTGGTGGAAGAAATTGAACTCAAAACGTAAAGACGGATGAAATGTCGCTTAGCATTTTGTCCAGCGAGCTAACGGTTCTGCCAGCTCACCGCCTTATTCTACCAGAGTAATAATCCTTTCTACTCAAGGATCAAGGCCCGAGATGTTTGGGGAGGGTGCCAATCAATTAGATCGACCCCAGTACGCAACTGGTACTTAATTTATTCGACCCCGAAAGCATGACAAGCAAAGGGCGACCTCGACGGAATTTGAACTCAGAACATAAAAAGAGATGAAGCATTTCGCCCGGCATGTTAACGTTTCTGCCAGCACGCCGCCATTTTTCTATCAGAGTAATAATGAAAAGTAATAGGATATATGTGTTAGAAGATACGTACTAATATAATTGACAAGAGTGGGTGTGTGAGCTATAAATTATTACAAATTGGAATATAATTGTTTTAAACTGTTTTGATATTCTAAAAGTTTTGTCTCGAAGATGAGACAAATTCGCTGGGACTAAATTTCAGTGAATTTTCATGTAGAAAGCTATTAAGTGGTTCGGAAAATAATGTTCGATTTAAAAATAAACTTTTATTCTTGATTTAATGAACTTCAATAGTGTTTTAATCAATCAAAATATGATCTCTGAACATCTATGCGTCTCTGTTATCGATTAACAAGGCTATTTATACTTGTACGATAAAGCTGTAAAAGTTTTAATTACATGTGATGCTCTGCTTAGATTCCAGGAAGCTTTAATGGACAATAACAATGTCAGACCACCAGCTAATCACCATACTCTTCTGTTCATGCAAATCCGGTTTTGGAAAGGGATTGGATGCTTCGTCACGATGAAGCCATTGAGCCGATCGTTTCCGACTGAGATGAAGGATACATTTACATACATACATACATACACACATAAATACATACATACATACGTATGCATATGTGTATGTGTATACCTATATCTATATCTATCTATCTATCTATCTATCTATCTATCTATCTATCTATCTATCTATCTTTCTCTCTCTCTCTCTCTCTCTCTCTCTCTCTCTCTCTCTCTATATATATATATATATATATATATATATATATACATATATATATATATCAGTATCTATGTATGCATACACACACACACACACACGCACACACACAAATGCACGTATGAAATTATGAAAATCCAAACATATATAGAGTGTTCGGGCTAAATTTGATCGTTGCATAAAAGGAAACGAAAATAAAATGTCCCATTCAAAGTATTTTAAAAATCGAAAAATATTAGCAAGATCATGGCTGGGAGATAACAGTCTATTCTGAGTAGCAGCTCTCAGCTTTTACCACAGCTTCAAGACGGCTTCTAAACCTGGCGCATGTCTTCCTCACAGTGTCCTTGGAAGATCTTCGAACATCTATTTTATCTTGGCAACCAGCTCGGCCTTATAATAACAGGCAGTGCGGTTTCTGTCTTTTTCAACCTCTCCCCACACATTGTAGACCATGAGATCAAATCAGAGCAATTATGAGACCAGAAATTGGGGCTCGTGAAGTCGTAGAAATTCTCCGACAGCTACTTCTGATTCTTTCCAAAAGTACGACAAGGAGTGGAATCCTGCTGCCACATATATACCCTTCCAGCACAAACTTTTTCAGGCTCAGAATTGACCACACTCTCCAGCAACTTCACATAGCCGTCCGAATTAAGCCTACGGCTCTGTTCAAGGATGTGGGCAAGAGATTGGGCGTGCAGATGCAATCAGATCGCTTCCTGTGTCCCTTCCTGCTGACCACGGCTTTGAAGTCTCCGTTGCAGCTATCCATCTTACATGTTACAACCTTTATAGAGTTTCCTTTCCTGGGCATTGATCAGTAGTCATGTTTGCGTTATTTTTATACGCGGCGTGAATCATCGTAATACAGGTAAAACGTTATTAATATTCTGATGGCTTCCAATCCAAAATGTCCACAATATTTGCTTGGCTTTCGGTCCAGTTTTCA
>NC_142928.1:122699830-122704830 GCF_046866305.1 Octopus bimaculoides
AGTCGTTATAACTTTCAATATCAGCGCGTTTAATACATTTGCTATTTCATAGTTAATTCTTTGAAATTCAAATATTAATTACATTACATACAACTTTATATTCATTACAAAAGGTGAATTTTTACTGCAGTTGAATCATCCACCTTTTAGATTCATTCATAACCCCTCGAAGAATTTCCTCTAGACATAATATTTACATATATACATAATATCAGAAATAAATCGCCCATTGTTCAGTTTAATTTCACTAAAAATAATCTGCACAGCGAAACTTATTTTCCTTCACCTCTACATTAATAACCTATCTATAGACACTTTTGTTTTAATATAATTAATAACTGTTAATCGCCAATCTGTTTGAAACCTTATTCTAATTATAGTGTATTATTGTTTCGATTATATGTCCAGATTGCAAAATACAATTAATACCAAAGATAATTTTAAAAAAATTGCATTAACAACCAATGTTTGTTTGTTTAAATGACCTATGGTAAATGTATAAACCCCATTATTATATACGTTGCATTTACATTGTATAACGAATGATATTCTCAAGGAACATTTGCTGTCAAAAAATTAGTTGTTACCCTTGGTCCAGGTTTATTTAGTTTGCATTTTCTAAGAAACATGTTGTTTTTCCCAACTAATGTCAACAAATGTGTATGAAGTATATGCATTCTATCCTTAATTAATTTAAATTATAATCAAAACATTAATTTTGTAAATTCATATTTAAAATATTCTTTAAAATCGCTGAGCGTTAATTCTGTAATATAAATTTTTATCGGTTTTTGTTGTAATCGAAACCGTTTACTTACAAATTTGCATGCTTTATTTCATAATTTGATAAATTATGTAGAGTAATACTTTAACTTACCGATAACAACACACACACACACATGCACACACACACATTCACATGCACGCTAACGCACACACATACACATACATATATGTACATATATAGAAAGATGGGAAGTGATAAAAGTAAATTACGGAAAAGACTCCATAGAATAAGGCAAAGCTCTAATGTAAAGCATAATAGATCAAACTGCATAACTGACGAACAAACGAGCAGAAAAGATATAATCAGCAAGCGATATATCAACGACTTGCTATTGACAGAGTAATATAATATAATAGATGTAATATAATATAAATAGACGCAAATTTTGATTTTAATTAGAAATTTCTAGATGTTTGAGGTGAAAAATTAGTTTTATTTATTTTAATATAGCATTTTGTTTTGATTTAGTTTTGTTCAACAGGAAAAGAAATAACAACAGAATATCTGATGCGCAATTTGATTAGGGGAGGAGGTAAACCACATAGATATGACACTAAATCCAAAACATTCTGTGGAATTAATCCTAAGAATAACACCAACATCATAGGTAACTGTCCGAAAATGTCATCTCGGTATCATATATCTATGAGACATAATGTTGTCATGACCAAGTCATTGCACGATATAAATCGTGAGAATAAAAATACATAAGCTACAGTAACATAGAATGCATGACCTTTCATAATATGAAAGATTACTGGTGGAGAGTTTTCGTTAAGACCCCATAAAAATGTACATTCAACAAAACGGGTCCAATGATTTGAAATAGAGTAAAGGAATTGTGCTCGGTAGAGGATGTCAGTTTTCCAGCAGATGTTAATATGATATTAAATATTAATAAGCAAGAAAACATCTATGCGAAAGAAGGGATAAATTCGTAGTTACTACTGCAATTATTAGAGTACTTGAATGTGTAGTTGTTTACTTCAGAAATAATCTCGACGATCTGTAGTTCAGAAATCTAGAAAGGAAACGACGAAGTTAGGAAAATACAATTACAAACCTTAACAAATCTGTGAAAATATATAAATCACCTAAAAAATTAGGCATGTAACAAGTTAATGTAAACACGTTTTGGCATATAGTCATATACACACTTACAAACATGCATTAGAGCGTATATAAGTACGAGGTGTATTTTGTGACATTTTTAGCAGAGATAGTTATAGTTGTCGTTGATTATTATAATTTTAGTATGTTATTACTATACATCCAATAAGCTGACCGGCCAACTTTTTTTTTATTCCAGATTGAAGGAGACGACTATTAACAGCACTTGATGCATACCCTACAAAACACTGGTTGTCACAGCTGACTAGTTTACAGAATTCAGCCAGAGCATAAAGAGAATTTAGAAGCTTGCCATGCAATAAAGATTTGTATTAAACGCTACAGAAACATATGATGTACTGAAGACTGTTTAAGGATTAACTTGTATGAGCTAGACATCTGGTTTTCGTTGACACAAGGTACCAAGCAAAGCAAGTTCACAGGGAATTTCATGATGAACCCCTTTTTTGACAACAATAGTATCATTTACATTCACTGGGTTTCCTCTGGCCTGACGGTCAACCAAGAGTAATTTGTGGACATTTTGAAGGAGTCCAGGCAGAGATTCATTGCAGAAAGCCAGAGCCCCTTCACCACTCAACAATCCTATCCTAACAACCAAATACTCGATACAAATGGGTATCAAAACTGTCTCTCATGTCTCTTACCGTTTCTACAGTCCAGAATTTTCTCCCTGTGACATTTGGTTATTCCTGAAGCTGAAGAAGATGAAGGAGGTTGTGACAAGAGGCCTAGACACCTTTACTTTGGTGGACGTCGACTGAGTCTTCAAAAAGTGTCCGGAGCGCTACAAGAGGTGCACTGACGTCAGAGGATCCAACTTTGAAGGAGATAAGACTTTTATAGTTCTTCCATTCGACATTAATAAATGTCTCACCATATATATATATATATGTATATATATATATATATATATATATATATATATATATATATATATATATATATATATATATATATCGTCACCGACGAACGCGAGATACTTCTCCAGAAAAGTTAACAAGGAATCTTTAAAATTTCTCTTCACCAAAGCTTACTAGATCGACAAACCAAACTGCAAATTTATATTATTAAAAACTCAAACTGATTAGAACTACCAGTGAAGTATTTCTTTTCCATTTTTTTCTTTTTCATATATATATATATATATATATATATATATATATATATATATATATATATATATATATATATATATATATATATATATATATATATATACATATATATAGATATATATACATATATATAGATATATATACGGAAACGCTACTTTGCGCCATTGCTTTGTTATTTTTCTCGATCGGGCGATCTACTAGCGTGTTGGCTGAATTGTGTAGAAAGCTACAAGCTTTACTTATTTCATTCAGATCTGGATCTCAGATGTACATCTCTTCCACAAGAGTCAATAAACTTGAAACATTGATGTCTGAGATTCCCGAGAGATGGCGACATTGAACGAACTGCGTGTTTTCACACCTTTTTGCCATAATAGAGTTTTCTTCACAATAACTGCAGTGTATTTGGCTTTAGCAGTTGAAATAAGTGACAAACATATTTCAACTAACCTAAATTGTGAATATATTGTATAACCGCAGGTGTGGCTGTGTGGTAAGAAGCTTGCTTCCAAACAACATGGTTCCGGTTTCAGTGCCACTGCGTGGTATCTTGGGCAAGTGGCTTCGGCTATAGCCTCGGGCCTACCAAAGCCTTGTAGGTGGATTTGGTAGACGGAAACTGAAAAGAAGCCCGTTGTATATATATGTGCATATATATGTATGTATGTGTTTGTTGTTTGTGTCAGTTTGTCACCCCACCGTCGCTTGACAACCGATGTTGGTGTGTTTACGTCCCCGTCAAAATAGTCCGATAGAATAAGTACTAGGTTTACAAAATATAAGTCCTGGGGTCGATTTATTCGGCTAAAGGTGGTGCCCCAGCATGCCCTCAGTCAAATGACTGAAGCAAGTAAAAGGATAAAAGAACATATATATATATATATATATATATATATATATATATATTTGTATTTATGCTACCATTGGTTTCATGTTGAGAAAAATATCTTATTATCTTAATAATTTTTCAACACGATCACATGGAAGAATGGGGTTCGTCTACATTTTGGATGTGAACACAAAGTCTCGTGAATTCGCAGAAAGTCTCGTAAAGGAAACAATAAATCAAATGGCACTACTCTTGGATAATACCTTTTGAATGGTTATTTCCCTTCGATTTGACTATTGGGAAAACAGCTGGATGGTACATTCATTTGTATTATATTATATTATATTCTGGGAATGTGTGATGTTCGATGTTTGTGTGCTGAGGTAATTCGTAATGAGGGCCTGTTTCTTCAATGTGTGGGGTTCTGGTAAGAGACAAGAATACAGGTAAAATATCTACATGTAACAACCGATGCTTGCTCAATGGAATTAACATCGAAAATATGAACCGCATTATATGCAACTGCTTAAAATGTCAATATAATACTAAGTCTTTATAAGGCATGAAAAAGTGCCTAAAACTACCAAATGCAAAGCATCAAAAAGATTTTGGTGATGATGAATTAATAAAATGTTAATACTACTCAGAAAATATATTTATCGTGTAAAAATCGGCAAAATTATTCAACTGCAAACAGAAATAAAAAAAAACAACATAATTATGTAGTACATTTAACATGCATATCAGTATCTATCTATCTATCTATCTGTCTATCTATCTATCTATCTATCTATCTATCTATCTATCTATCTATCTATCTATCTGTCTATCTATCTATCTATCTGTCTGTGTGTGTGTGTGTGTGTGTCTGTCTGTGTGTCTGTCTGTCTGTGTGTCTGTCTGTCTGTGTGTCTGTGTGTCTGTCTGTGTGTCTGTGTGTCTGTGTGTCTGTGTGTCTGTCTGTCTGTCTGTCTGTCTGTCTGTCTCTCTCTCTCTCTCTCTCTCTCTCTCTGAGTGGAATAAAGCCTGGAGATGCATTTCCTACGCAGAATCTGTAGGTGCTACTCAGACGTTTTCTAAATCCATTGTAACATTGGAAACCCTTCTGTAATATTTCTAAACACACACACACACA